>NW_026695389.1:0-173295 GCF_029851405.1 Lichtheimia ornata
TATCTCCGAACTTTACAATGAAACGTGGGGTTTTTATTAGAGCAATGCGCTCGGCTTGGCCAACAGCACCTTGAGTGCCAGTTTCACGATCAAGCTTCCCAATCCCAGATTTCGCAATGTCGCTACCAGCCAAACTGGATCTGGGGGTCGACCTCTTCGACGACGACGACCAAAAAATATTTTTTGGGCTGTTTGCGACATTGAACGCGAAACGTGCACACAAGGTGCTGTTGGCCAAGCCGAGCCCATTGGTCTAATAAAAACCCCACGTTTCATTGTAAAGTTCGGAGATACAGGCACCTTTATGTTTGTAAGCGTGATGCTATATGAGAAGTGGTCTTCGTTCAATGTCAAGTCGCTGGACCCTGGCAGAGCAAAAGATGCAGAGGGTCGTGTTGTGTAACACAGCTACGTTTGCATGAATGAAAGGGTCAATGTATAATTACTTTATGGATCATCTAGGAACAGGCATGTATTGCTAGCTAACGGCCACTTTTATCCAATCATCATTGTTGCGAGATCCACTGCATGCGAACGATGCCCCTGCTCTCGACATTCATTTCCATGATTAAAGTAGGTTGATCCGAGCTGATTTGACTGAGCTGCGGTCAAAGAGAGATTACATCACTCTGGACATAGAGCATGCTCGATGTAGCTCAACCGATGTAATCTTGTGTGAGCGTAACTCAACCAAATCAGCTCGGATCAACCTACTTTAATCATGGAAATGAATGTCTGGAGCAGGAGCATCGTCCACCTACAATAGAATGCACAAAAGTTGGGAATGCACAAAAGTGGCTATTAGCTGCCAATGTATGACATAAAAGTGAGAGTTGCGTACCTTTCATGCATGGTCCCTGAAGTCCTGATTTTTTAGCTGAGTTACCCAAAGAGGTCCTTCTGCATCTTTGGCTCTCCAAGGTCTAGCTACTTGGCAATGAACAAAGACCACTTCTCATATAGCATCACGCTTACAGCATATGTAAAACATAAAGGTGCCTGTATCTCCAAACTTTACAATGAAACGTGGGGTCTTTAATAGAACAAAGTTGCTCGGCGGGGTGAAAGCGATCTTGTGTCAAGCTATGAAGTCGATCGTGACCGATCCCAGATTCACCCGATATCGCTACCAGCCAAAAAACATTTTTGCTCGTCGACGAAAAAAAAATTCAAGAGGTCGACCTGATTCCAATTTGGCTGGTGGCGACATTTGCGAAATCTGAGATTGGCAACCACGATCGTGAAACTTGCACACGCGATCCCTTTCACCCCGCCGAGCAGCTTTGTTCTATTAAAGACCCCACGTTTGATTGTAAAGTTTAGAGATACAGGCACCTTTATGTTTTCACTATGCTGTAAGCGTGATGCTATATGAGAAGTGGTCTTTGCTCAGTGTTAATCGTCTCACTCATACTAGAGACAAAGATGCAGAGCAGTGTGTTAGTGTATCACAGTCCAGAGAGCAGACCTTCCCATTGGTCAGAGAGTGCATGATCGATCCTTCCAGGACAGCTTATTACAGAGGTTGTTTCTTTTATTGTAAATAGGGATGAAGTTTCCTGTACATATGAATCTACGAGGTTGAAACGTGGTTGCATGTAAGCTTGTTATGAGGTCATTACTCCATAGATAGTGTTAAGGCAGTCAACGAGAAATCAAAGTTTACAAGGACAGCGATATTGCCGCTAGTCGATATGTATTAGAAATGAAATTTTTACAAAGGGGATAGTTTGCAGGAGTGGCCACAACCGGTTGGACATAATGGCTCATTCGAGAACCACTCACGCATATGCTCTAGATGACCTCCATGGTTACAGCCTTGACACCATACGTATAATCCTCGCACCGTTTGATGACTACCCAAGTTATCAATACGGCGCATTAGGCCGCTGCAAGGTAATCCACACTTACCATATTGAGCATCCATTCAACAACTGATGGCACTTGTCGCAAGCCCAAGCACCTTGAGCTGAACCCGATACCAGCTTGAAGCAGTTATTGCATGCAATGTTGATCGTGGTGGAATTCTTCAAAATCATGTGAATAACCATAAAGCTGATACTAGCTGCGTTGTCTTACCTCATTGCGTTCCCTGATACGGCTCACTGGGCACGCATTGATTACGGCTGCTGCTGTTGTCCACAACTTGAATCGCTGGAGCAAATCTATTCAAAGATAACATTGATAAGCTGTTGTTCTTGTATCAGATAACCAACCAAACCCACCTATATAGGCTGAGAACCAGTCTTCTATCTGATCATGATTGACCGTGATGTGATTTTGTAGCACCAAATACAATGTAACGCACATTTGCACATCTCCCTATTGGCAGCAGCGTTACTATGCATGCGACAAACAGCATCCCAAGTCGTTTTCGTACCTGTTCGGTATAATATTCCAGTAATTCATGGATAACGCCTTCATGCTCCCAGGCCTGCCATAAGTCTGTCATGGTATCTTCTGTGTCTGAATCAATGCCGCTTTTTTCACTAGCTTCGCCATTGGCTTTTCGCCCTGATTCCTCCTGCTCCTCATCATCATCATCATCAACCTAGCATCTAAAGTTAACATATGGATGTCGTTGTGATTGTACGGTAGGCTTTACCTCATCCTCTTTATCACCGTCATGCTCTGGTCTAAAAAGTAGAGAGATAATCTTCCACGCTTGAGCAGTTCGGTATCGAGATAATTTCCAAGCAATCTAACCAACAAAGTTAAAGGGAAGGACTTGACCATTTTAATTGTCGTTTCGCCTACCTCGCAATTCTTCTCACATGATGCAAGGATGTCCGTATTTGATATATCATAGTTCTCGGCAAATAAGGAAAAGGCTTCGAAATCAAAGAGTGGCAAATGGGCAATACCACAGCTTTGCGGAGGTATGTATTGCACTACCTAAATCAAGCATCTGAATATACCGGGAGGATCCAAGTGCTTTCTTTTTCCAAATTCATACCTCTTGTTCTATTGGCATCTTTGCAAGCTTCTTCCATTTTTTGGGCTGGCTGACAGTGGGTCGAGGAATAACACTGAAAAGGTACCATTTAGAACACGTTCTACTACCTCATGTCGTGACCAAAAGACAAACTCACCTCTCATCCACGAACTTATCTCTTGCACTCTGATCCACAGCAAACGCGAGATCACCTTGAATATTCCATCCCATACCATTGCGACATAATAAATTTGCTGGTTCATACGCATGTTGCATTGCCTGTCGTACAAACGTTTTGTCCTTGGCGGATGAATAAAGTACATCGGCGTCATACCAGATGAATCCTGCAAGTATAAAGGTAGGTAAGCTACGTACATAAGGCATGTCTCACAAATAATATTACCTGTTGTGGAAGAATCATGTTCATTGAATGCGTACTTTGCAATGTGAGGTCTTCGTATATCCCAAATATACATTCGACTGTCTGAAATCAGCGAACAAGACGTTATCTCGTTCTCATGATCGGGACGCCACTGTATTCGAGCCACGGCTGCCATCGTACGTATGGTATATAGCGGTCTACGACTATCGACACTCATGTCCCAAACCTTGAAAAAGGGTCTTCCATTGAGCATCATATGACAGCGTGATCAACACCTCCCAGCCTTACCTTGATCGTCTTGTCTCTTCCAGCACTTGCCACCCAACGACCGTTGGCATGCCAATCAATGGTTAAACAAGGGCCATTGTGAGCACTCATTTTCTTCTCATAAAGAGTCTTTGGATTCCTCATATCCCATTTCTAAAAAGAAGAAAAAGACGAAAGAGATGAGCCGTATGTCGTCTTGATCATCCTTATAGTAAGTTACCTGGATGATACCCGCTTCAAATGCAGCCGCAAATTCATGATGGATTAAAGGATTGAATTGGACATCCCGTACAGATTCTGATTTCCCTTCAAAACGATAACGTGCTTGTGCTCTTGGTTCTCGTAAATCCTAATCATTGGTGTTAGTTTCAATCACATCCATCATCCTATAGCACGCCTTACCCAACAGCGCATTGTCCCATCTTGTGAAGCACTAAGTAGGATATGCCCATTTTCTGGCTGAAAGCAAACTCGATTCACTGAACGGCTATGCTCGTTGATCATACGCTCTAAGGAAATAGCTTTCAATATGACGCATCCAAAGGTCTATCCTTCCAACTTTATACCTGCTCTCCTCCCTGTTGCCTTATTGATATCCCACAAGACGATAGAACCATTTGTTGCTGCTGTAACCACCTTGTTCTTTGTCACTAAATGGGTCATGTGAGAAATCTCTTTAGATGACATGCGTAGCATATAGAATATCCTTACCATTGTTGCCCCATTTGATATCCGTAACGCTATAGTTGGCCTTCAGATTACTTCCAGCTCGCAAGTTGAGCACTTCATCAACGTGTGTCGGTGATACTGTCAATACCTTGAGGACTGCAAGAGGTGGATCATAGTTCAGTCATGCAACTTTATCCTTTGTCGCGTATGCACACACACGCACGCACCTTCACGTCCTGCAACTGCCACCAATTCTCGATCCTGCGATATTGATATGGTGTTCACTGTGCCTGGAAGGCGATAGCGTATAAGCCCATTGGCGCCTCGATGCAATGGTTCACTGGCTAGCGAGTCTGACATTGTCCCAAGTGCTTTGGATCGTGTGTTGTTTGCAGTGGTGGTGGGTATCGTGTCATTGCTCTCGGACGACAGCCTTGTAGCAGCATAGAACCCGGCTTGAGAGACAATGCGTTGCATGCGACCACCGGCTCCTGATGCTCCTGTTGCTCCTGAATTCGAACGATTGGACTTTCTCATTGCAGTGTCAAGCGAAAGTAGAAGGAAAAGAAACACTCCGATGTTTGTGTGCAATGCAAGAAAATCAATCAGGCACTTCTGGTAGGCGTATACGTATGTTTATTCTTGTGCAATGATGTATATGTCTAACTTTGTTGTTATTGCTCGGTAAGGGAGCCATAGGATCTATAGTGTTCGCTGTTTTGCTATATTATATATAAATGTCAGTGGATGGGATCATTGTCAAATGAAAAGAATGAATTTTTACCAGTGATCTACGCTCAATATCGGGTACATTTTCGTATTGATGCCTCGAGGATATACGTTGCTTCAGGTTGTTCCCAGCTTGGAATACAGGGATTGTAATGCCGTGAACAAGGATGGATGATAATACAATGGCGTAGACAATGGGTTCTAGAATTTGACTTCCATAGCTATCCGATTGTTCCAAAGTGATATCGATCATTGCCACAGAACAATAAAACACCGAACCAACACCCATGGGCCCAAAGAATCCTGTGAATAGGGCTTCTTTCAAGTCATGCACCGCTGGTATAATAGGGTACAATAATGCAACCACAGGTAAGCGGCGGAATAAATGTACAAGAACGGCAAGCAAAACAAGGGGCATTATGCCTAATTGTACCATGGCTGACCATGGCTGATTTTGCAAGGATCACTTGTTAGATTTCATCTTTACACTCATCCCCGATACATACCATAATAGCACCAATGTACATGAACATGCCAAGATTAAGCATCATATCAATGACCTGTAATAAAAGTCATCATCACTTGGTTAGATAACATGAATCATCATTGGTATAACCCACTTTACCTCTACGACATGTGAGTTCTCTGAATTGTATTGGTACCATCCATCCCACGTGAATGAGCACCCTGCAATGAAACAGGCAAGAAGATCATCACTGCCGAGTGCACCAACCCAGCCGATAAGGAAAAGCTATACCACATGATCACGTGTCAGTTGATATGCAAAATGCAACATGGTGTTTGGAGCACTTACGGCTAGTGCTAATGCATAGATTGAAAATGATTCTTCATCAACGAGTTTCCTATCATCATCATGCATATTGTCAATTCATGGGTGGTCAAATTTAGTACAAGGTGTGCTTATTAACATACCTATCGTGCGCCAAACGTAGCAACTTTCGAGCTAAGAAACCGGTGACAAAGCCAATAAAGATGGATAGTGCTATTTGATACAGCATCACTTCGAGTGTCCACCGTATCCATGCTTCGCCGGTAGGCATTTGAATCAGGAACATTGCAATAAAAAGGAAAGGGTAACCTAATCCGTCATTGGCACCGCTTTATATGCATATGCATCAATATCGGTTAATTAAACAATGTTGTTTAGCATCTTACCTTTCTGCCACAATGATGTTCCTTACATGGTTTGGAACATATTTTTCTGCAAAATGGCCTTGAACGATCGAGTTGGCAAGTACCTGGTACAAAAGCAACCACCAACACCCTTATTAGTGAAGGATCAGATGCTTTGCGTTTGCACTTACAGGGTCTGTGGGTGTAAAGCATGATGCAATCATAAGGGCTTCCAGCTTTGTGTGTCCAACAATAGCAACGTATTAGCTACCATTGACATACAATGAACATCCAAAGAATACTTACAAAAGTGAGATTGGGAAACACTAGCCATACACAAAGTGCGCTCACGATCCACATGGTACTCATCACCAGCACGAGAAGAATAGACAACGAGCGGGCTTCTTTGATGAGGTACTTTTTCGGCAGTGTGATACCAACAACCATGACTTGGATGCCGATCGCTATTCGACTAAATTCTCGTGTAAGTTCATGTTTGCCATCCCATCCTTCAAGATCAACAAGGCCAACACCAAGGGGTCCGATGAAAATGCCATATAATGTGGCAATCACTATACTCCTTGTTAGATTCATGTTGTATTTTTCATACGACTTTGCCATCTACTTGCGAGCTTCTGACATGTATAGCTTCTCCTTAAGACCAAGGGAACATAGCCCATACAATAGGATGAACCCGCCAAAGATACATGTAATCAAAGAGACTTGGTATTCGCTATCCATCCAAGATGACAAAGTATTGGAGGAGGAAAAAAGAGCGTCGTATGTAAAATCATGTAGAAAAATGTCCTCCCCATTTTTAAATCCCATGCCATACATCATCACCGCATTGATTATTAGAGTGTCATCTTGTGAGCTTGAAGCTGCTGGTGAATATGTACGTCCCTGAATCCTCAAATCGGGGGCAGGAGTGGATGCGCGCTTTTTGCCATTGCTCAAACTGCTATCCTTGTGTAAGTCTTACCATATCAATCCAGCAGAATGTGCAGCTGACATGTTCCCCTACGTAATAGAGATATGCATTTTGAACACGTGATGGTAGCACCAGTCAAGAGGTTAATGCATGTCACAATGGAGGCTGTCATTGGTATAAGATTTTATATACATTGCTGTGGAGCTATATATCTAATGTTGTATATTATTATTTAGTAGTAGTAGGGGAATATTTAGTTCTACTGCTGTGCAAGTTTCTTTGCTATCCAATCGCGAAGCATATGTATCAGGTACATTACACCAAAGACGACAACAAAAGCAGCCCCAATACCAAGGTACCAAGCTGCACAAATGGCTCCTTGACTCCAATCCAAAAACGAATACACCCACCATCCCGTACTAAATGATTGGATGATGACGATGAATAAAATTCTCGGCTTTGATGATGGTGACTTACCTTGCGAAGATGATAAAAGTAAGAAGCATATAAAGAATGATGTTGATGAGAATAATGACGACCATCCTGAGAGTCATGCGCATTCGGCTAAAAAGTACTTCCGTAGCCATCAAGACAAAGGATACACCATGCATGGATGTATTGATCCACCAATCTATTGGTGGCTGATAGCCGCCACTCTGAGCGGCAGATGGGTTTGTGCCACTCGCTACATACATGTACATGTGTCATTGATGGGATTGCCATGACAATGAAAACTTACCATGCGTGACTTGAGGAGAGAGTGCAGCCCAATAGACAATGGGTGTAATGATGCTAAGTAATGAGGTCAGCAATGTCACCTCGGTGAATATTCGTGTAACTGAAAAGCCCTGCTGACTTACTTGTAAACACAGATGGTATGATATAGATAATAAAACATGTAATTGAGTACCGATGGCTGATTGAAAAAAGATCTCGGCTCATGTTGATGCATTAAATAGCGGACATGATGATATAGCACAGTCTACAAATTTTCAATCACATTGCTCTTCTCTTACGGAGCATGATAATCCTTACCACAAGATAGGCGTGTAAGCCAATATAGGTCATTTCCGTAAAATGCGCAAAGTAATGCTGAAAGTTGCCTTGCATGGCTGATGTGCCAATGGATGCCCATATGACTATAGTGCTATATAGACAAGTAATGATTCGTATACAAAGCAATGCCTTGGATGGCATCCAGTAAGATGTCACAGCCCACTCGGGAACGAAGCGATCGAATCCAAACCATCGTATGATTGCTGAATGCGATTGAGGTAATGGATCATCCTGGTAGTAATACCGCACCATCCTTTGTGGAAGAAAAAGAAGCGAGAGAGAGAGAGAGAGGAAGAGAGAAAGGGCTTGGATTGGAAAGAACACAGGCGAGACTTAGTGTCGTGGCGAAAAGGTCAAACCGCGGAGTTCTGAGTTATCTATTACACCATCGATCGTTCATTGACACTAAGGATGCTATTATAGTTGTAGTGGTAGATCGCGTTTCCAGTAGTAGTATCCTATCACGGTGATCCAAACAAACTAGTCATTCTAGCATAGCAACAAACATAACGTAGTTGAATATCCATATCATCCAATCATCACTCAAGCATGGTATCAGTGCATGAATTCAGTCCGCAGCAGCAATTTACAAGATTGACAGCATTTATTGATCTTCCAAAGAAAGAAAGTATCTAGATCAAACCGATCTATCATAACGATGGTAAGTTTAAATTATGCAAACGCACCCTTCCACTCTTTTTTTCTTACCTTGTTGGCAACATCCAAAGCATCAGCATCGGCAGTCAAGCGAACGAAAGCCTTCTTCTTACCATCGGGGCTATTGTGGAATACCGGACAATAAAGTTAATAGGAAGAATCTATCATACCATGGGCTCGCTATATCCATACCGAATAAGGGTGTTGACTTGAAGGGCTTCAACATCATAAAGACGCTTGACAGCATCCTTGACTTGGTTCTTGTTAGCCTTGACATCGACAATGAAAGTAAGGGTGTTGGTTTCCTCAAGCTTCTTCATGGCGGTCTCGGTGTTGACAGGCTGGCGAATGACACGGTATTGGTCCATGCGGGGCAAGTGAGGGACACTCTTGCGAGCGTATTTGGGCTTGCGAGACAAACGCAAAGTCTTGGGAAGGTGGAAATGAGTCGAGGTGCGGACCTTGCGAGTGGTCTTGCCATGGACACCCTTAAGGGCGGCCTTCTTGGCAGCAAGAGCCTTTTGAGAAGCAGTGGAAGCTATATAGACAAGGGATATCCAAATGATTAATTTCCATCCATCCATGTATCTACGCATCCATCCACCCAACCATCCATCCATCCATCCATCCATCTCTATCTCATTTTGTTGTGTTGCTTAAGGTACCTTTCTTGGGTGCCATTGGGTAAAAGAGGATGTATCCAAGGCCACTATCCACACCCAAGGAAATGTCAGCCAGCTGCCCTGCTTGAGAAACGACAACTCCTTCCTTTCCCGATCGAATCATAGTGGCGCAGCACAACAACAACCCCCCTTTAATTTCTCTCTCTCTCCCACCACTCATTAAATATTCATCATACACACACATTAAATGGCAACTATATAGGAGGAATGATGTCTCGTTTTTTAATAATAAGATGCAGAATGAGGGGCGTATTGATAGGATCTCTTTCTTGCTGATGGTGTATATAATCCAAAAACCCTGTTGTTGTTATTACGTCGCCTACGGCGTTGTTCCTCCTCTTCTTGTTGATAGAAATCATCCTGCGTGTCATCCCATACAAGATTGTCTTCTTCTTCTTCTTCTCCCTCGTCTTCCGCATCATAGGTCATGACTTGTAACGTATTCGCAAATCTTACTCTTCGAGATTGATTGTTGCTACTGTTGCTGTTACTGCTACTGGGGGCTAAATATTGTGGTTGCTTCCTTGGGATGCGATGTTGTCGTGGCGGAGGTGGTTCTTGCTGCTGTTGTTGTTGCTGATAGTGATGTGGGGTTGATGTTCTTGTATCACGCCTCTCATCATCTCGGTGTTGCTGTTGTTGATATAGAGGTCGTACAGGTTTTCGTCTTGTGTGTGAAGAAGGGGTAGTGGATAGCTGTGGTAATTGGTTGAGAGGAGATTGTGGAGATGGTGTTGGATAGTAACCAAGTACTGGTGGTGGTTGTTGGGAATATAATGGGGTGACAAGTGGATGCTGCTGATGTTGTTGTGGGGTATGAGATGGCATGGGAGGTAACATTGGAGTACAATAATACATGCTTTGTGGTTGTTGTTGTTGTTGTGGTTGCTGTTGTAAATATTGATGGAAGGGAAATGACGTTTGTTGCGGGGTTGGTTCAAGAAGTAAATGCGCTGAGAGCAATGCCATAGCTGGTCCGTGCGATGCATCCAATGGATAAAACTTTGGCATGGAGGGTTCTGATGGAGAAGGCGTTGTTGCACTGCTAGATCGTTTATCGAATATCATCAAGTCAACAGATCTATCTCGACGCTCATCTACAATGATTGGCTTTTTATCCTTGATAAAGACTCCAGTTACTACACGTAAGACATCGTTAGTAGCTGTATGCATGATGGCTGTTGTATGTTACTGAACATACCAAGTACAACGGGTGGTTGGCCCATAGGCGTGGTCTCTCGCTTGATGACTACGATTGGCTCCGGATTCTCACATGTGCAAGGGACATGGAGAAGAACAGGGACCTGCGGCCCGAATTCGTTTGCCGTGTTGCAATTATAGACTTGGTTTTCCAGTTTGAGCGAGATGAATAGGGGGGAAAAAGAAAAAAGAAGATAAAGGAATGGTTTTACGCACGCAGTATTCTCTATTTAGAGTTTTTGTTGTTTACACTCGATCACAGTCTGTGAACCGATTTGGTTGCCATGTTGCATCCTTTGTGCTCTCTAATAGCGGTTTCAGAATAATGACATGTTTGCCTTGCTTGGATATGAATATTTATATGGGGTAATTTGATGGATATGCAATCCCTGAATCACTTCAAAGGTAAAACGGATGACAAGGTTCTATCATATTCGGACAAATGAAAAACAATCAAATAGAATAAGGCGTTGGTATGCATGTTTCCATGGAAACAGATCGGACCAGACAAAGAGTCATGCCTCCCCATTTGCTACAATGAAAAATAGTCCGTTATCTACCGCCATTTTTCCAAAGGGTCTTTCCATTACACACGCTTATCTACTTTTTGTATGAGCCACCACCGACATTCCTACAGCCGTGGTAACGGTCGTACGTCTGTATTCAATCGTTTGGGAAGAAGACGTCAGGATTACAACCCGAGCTATCACTCATCCACCTTTGACGATCCCTACCTTGATGACGATCAGCACGATGAGTACGCCTCGTCCCCGTATGAATATCAACCCTATGACAGCTATATGGAAGACGAAGATGACCATGTCGATACGATGCCTCCTCGATATGGTGGTTATCGTCAGCAGCAGCGCTATCATGGTTATCGTAGCAATTACCACCGTTATGAGCCATCACCATCCCCTCCACCAACGACAAGGTCGACAAAGCGAGTTGGAAGTTACTCACCAAGCGAAATCATCATCACTGCACCATTGGGTGGAGGAAGAATCATATCCAAGGGAGAACAATCTTCACATCCACAAATGCTGACAGCCTCTTTTACTCCCTCTCCTTCAACAACACCTGGCTATGATAGTGCTGTACCAGCTCACATTTCACCACCACAAACGACAGCAGCAGTATGGTTAAATCAACAATCACATCAGCAGCAACCTCCCTATTCGAATGGAGCACCCATGGAACATCATCATCCATATCCAGTGATCGAGACAAGCCATCCACCACCTATGATCAGCCAACCATTAGTTTCGCAACATCATGAGCTCCCATCTCCAACTACTACCCGGTACTTGAACGGTTCGGAGCTAAACCAGATTGCCATGACAACCCAACAAAAGCCATCACCACGACGTGGTGGTGATAGTTATATTCCCAAGTACTCACGCCAATCACATGATGAACCTCGTCCCAGCAAGAAACAACGCGTTGAAACCACCAAATCAAAGCACACTGCAAAAAATGATACGTCCAAAGCAACATCGGCACAAAAACCGACAACGAATGTGACACCCAAAGTGCGCCCTGAAAAGTCTTCACCACCAAAGAAGCAAGCACCATCTACAAAGAATAGCACTAGTACGACCTCAAGCAGCAAAGGGAAATCACCATCGTCACGTGTTGATGAAAAGCCGGCAACCCAATCGATGCCCCCTAAGGCATCTTCTGAATCGAATAAGAAGAAGGCAGCAGCAGCAGCAGACACATCAAAATCCAAGATGTATCCATCTCAATCACAGCAACCTGCTGAAAGAAAGAACGAGATGTCACCATCTGGGGAATCAGTGATCTCTATGGATATTAGTGTCGGCGAGCAATCGGATATCATGTTGCCAGATTGGTCGATTGAAACCGAAGAAGAATTTGTAGTCGACACTAAGCAACAACAACAACAAGAGAAGATCAGCAATAGCACCCAACAGCGTGATAAAGAGGAACCCAAACTTCATGAGGATGAGGATGAGGATGAGGATGATGCTAGGAAACGACAACAAGGAAAACAAGATCAAGAAAAACAACATGAACCACCAAAGAAGAAACAGGAAGAGGATAATGAGAAGGAAGCAGATCAACCAAAACAACACAAGCCAGCAGAGAAGAAACAAGACCAAGATGATAAAAAGCAGCATGATTTATTGGAGAAAGAGCAGCCATCTACAATACAGCCTAGTCATGGAAAGCGAGAGCGACCTGAAGAGGATGACAAATCACAAGCTCATGTCAAAAAGCAGGCGAGAAAAGGAAACGAGAATCATCAACCACGTGATGTCATGCAGAATGGATACAAAGAGGATGTCAATGCTGTACAACATGGGAATGATTCCGACAATCAAGGTACATCGACGAGTGAGGTGCATGATCAGCTTGGTACAACAACACAGGATAGGATTACCAAAGAGGAAAAGGACGTGCCTGCCAAGTTGGAACAAGAGTCGAGTCATGTCGCAGAGGAATCCAATGTTGAACAGCATCAAGAAGAAGACCATCAAGAGGAGAGGAAACAAAACGGAGTACAACATGGTTTGTTTGACACCGAGGATGATCGCACATTACCGAAACCTTGGCAGTCGATCGTATCAAGTCGTGGATATGTTTATTATTATAATACTGAAACTGGGCTGAGCACATGGGAAAGACCAAAAGCACCACCACCATCAATACCAGCACCCCCTGTGGAAGAAGACGACACTACGACAAAAGAGACTTCATCATCGCATACCGATCAGCATAATAAGGATACTCTTACCACTCCCACCACTATCACAGTTGCTCCCACAAGCTCCTCTCCATCATCGTCATCATCCATAGACAAGGAAAAACAGAGTCAACCTGAAAAGGAAAAGGAAGTGCATACCGCCAGCAATCAGCAGCAGCAGCAACAGCAACAGCAACGTGATGTGGAAAAACCGATATCAGCTCCTCGTGATCCTCGACTTCGCAAAGGAGAAACAGAAAGAAAAAAGTCGCCAACAACATTGTCGTCGTCGTCTTCGTCTTCTTCATTGCGTCGATCGACCAATGACAGTTCCCTTCGTGATCGCCCCCATTCTTCTTCCTCTCCTCGCGCCACCACCCCCACCACCAACGACAAGCGATATCGCAATGATCGATATTACGACCCTTATTCATATCCTCGCTCCCACATGGATTCCTATCGCCCCAACTATGGCTCTAGATACAATTCCTCTTCACGGCGACGAGATGACTAAAAATGAAACCTTTATAAAGAGTTTTGATCTCTCTCTCTATATATCCACACACGCACACACCATACCACGTTTACCCATGTTCGACCGCTGGTTCAAGTGCATTATATATTGTTTGACGTGTCTATGTTTTATTAGAGGGCTGGTGATGCCATCTTGTGATGTAATGATTCAGCTAAGTGTTGGCCATATCATCTATACTAATAGAATGGATCTGATAAAGGAAGAAAGGTGTAAAGGAAGCTAAATGATAATAGAATGACACTATAATAAAGAGTATACAATGCAATGCTATGCTCTCTCTCTCTCTGAGGCTGGTTGGGAAGGTGGGGAGGAGGCGGAATTAAAGGCTGCTCACTTGCCAAAGCGGTCCTTGAACAAAAAAGTCAATCAAGCTTTTTCTCTTTTCGTTTGCCCACAATGTCAAAGCTACTCAAGTTCGAGGGTCACAATTACTTACGGCAACGACTTATTCTCGCCACACTCAGTGGAAAAGTGGTTCGCATTGATAAGATCCGCTCGGACGATCACGATCCTGGTATTCGCGACCACGAAGCCAACTTTTTACGATTGCTTGAAAAGGTGACAAACGGCTCCACGATCGAGATCAACTATACCGGTACCTCGGTGCTGTATAAACCAGGAGCTATTCAAGGTGGACGTATTGAACATGATTGTGGCACAGACCGATCCATCAGCTATTATCTCGAACCTATGATTGCACTCGCCCCATTTTCAAAAAAGCCATTCATGTTGATATTGAGAGGCATCACAACAGACCATATCGATAACTCGGTAAGTGTAAAAGTATCCAATCATTGGGCTCTGGTCCTAACAAGAGTTGCTATTTAGGTGGATATCATTCGTACAGTCCTGCTACCACAATTAAAACGATTTGGGATCGAGGAGCATGTGGAATTAAAGGTAAATGGTTATATCAGGCACCACACGGAATGATAAACTCATCACGGGGTGGTTTTTTTCAAGATTACAAAACGTGGTGCACCACCTCTGGGAGGCGGTGAAATCGTTTTCAACTGCTGTAGCGTACGACAACTGAAACCAGTTCAATACATTGACGAAGGAAGGATCAAACGCATTCGTGGTATCGCTTATTGTACACGTGTCTCGCCTCAAACGGCCAATCGTATGGTGGAATCGGCTCGTTCCTTGTTGAATCGATACATTCCCGATGTTTATATCTATACGGATGTATACAAAGGTGCCGAGAGTGGAAAGTATGTATACACACACACACATTTGGATGAGGAGGAAATGAGGACTCATGATGATGGTGATGATGGTTTAGATCTCCTGGATTTGCATTGAGCTTAGTAGCCGAGTCGACGACAGGTGCATTGATTTCGGGTGAAAAGGCAGCAGAGGCAGGCATGACAGCTGAAGATGTGGGCTTGTTGGCATCAAAGATTCTTTTACGTGAAGTCAGCAAAGGTGGCTGTGTGGATACAACAAGTCAATGGCTCAACCTATTATTGATGGTGCTATGTCCCGAAGACGTGAGCAAGATTCGCATTGGTCAATTGACTCCTTTTACGTAAGTAGGGGATAGCTGGTATGATATGGTATGGTATGGAGGGACTCATCGAGCGCTGTTGTACATAGCATTCAATACCTGCGAGATCTCAAGGCATTTTTCGGCGTATCATACAAGATCAAGGTGGATGAAGCATCCAACACCACATTGATGACCTGCGTTGGTATCGGTTACATCAATCATAACAAAAAGACTAGTTAAGCATCCCTGTACTTTATAATATTGCATTTATCTGTTTTGCATCCAAGATGAATATAAGCATTTCATTGATCACATTCCCCACACGCATTGTTTTGGATTTTTGAAGATTGATCCCTTTTTAGTAGAGATGGATGGATAAGTGGTATATCGTGTTTTATGAGGTGCATGGTGTAGTATTTCATTAGTGATATAGCGGCTTGTAGCGTTATACATTCGTTGGAAAAAGAACAGATGCGAGGATGCATGGCAAGCAAAATGCCGATCGACTTGCTTTCTCAGCATCCTGAGCGATGATCGCAATCAAGTTGTTGATGTCTTTGCCGTCGAAAAGGTCGAGCAATGAAACGTTTATGTTTCTCGTGACCACATTTATGCTGGCGGTTTGTGTAACCAGGATACCTGATTTGTGCTGCAACATCATGTGGCGAGCTGCTATTGCAGTTGTTCTTGCTTACAGATAAGCCTTTATGTTATGAAACTTACTAATAGCAGAGGAAGATGTGCCAGAGAACTGTAACTCTGTTAACGCAATGAACCCATTCTTGCGTCATTCTAAAATCAATAGTGCTCTTTGTGGGTACAACAGGAGAGCACATGTGACCATCTACATAGTGAAAGGAGGGAACACTATCGAAAGTACCAGCAGCATCGGTGGCTAGTTCATAACGCAAGAGTTTTATTATCATTGTCGAGCATCCAATATAAAGTATATCGGGGTGTCTAGTTGCTATGGATTGTATGGCAGCATGTGATGGGGTCCAAGAGTGACTCCTCCGCAGTTGAATCACTGGGGATTGTTATGCTTTTTGGTGTAGCTCAAACCATGATTGTTTCTCTTTCTCTTTTTCACACATATGGCTCGTGAAATACCAACACTCAAATTACTCCTCATTGGCAACTCCAACGTCGGCAAAAGCTCTTTGCTGTTGCGTTTTACAGATGACACTTTTCTACCACAAGAAGAAGTCTCTGCTACCATTGGTAATCTCATGCGACACACGTTGTATCCATCTACGTCTTTTAACCGAGCAACTTGTTTCTGGTCATTGCAGGTGTCGATTTCAAAGTAGCCATGATGGATGTGGACGATCAGAAATACAAGTTGACCATATGGGTAAGGAAGGACTTGGGTTTATTCAACAAGAGAACTCGCGTCTTTATGCATTGCTTTTTCCTTTATCAGGATACAGCTGGTCAAGAACGTTTCCGTACATTGACTTCATCCTATTATCGTGGTGCTCAAGGCGTGATCTTAGGTAAGACAGACCCATTTTCCTTTTTCACTTGTGATGGGGATGAATATTCATGTGATTTTAGTCTATGATGTAAGCAGCCGTGAATCCTTTGAAGCTCTTGACACGTGGTGGAAGGAAGTCAATACCTATTGTTCAAGCCCAGATGTTGTCAAGATGATTGTGGGCAACAAGGTGGATAAGGTATGTGGATGAAGACGTTACAATGTGCTTTTTAGTCCCAATAGGCTGATTGTACTTTTTGCAGGAATCTTCTCGAGCAGTGACTTACAAGGAAGGAGCAGAAATGGCACGCAAGTTACAGACATTGTTCGTCGAATGCAGCGCCAAGACCAATGTGGGGGTAAAGGAAGCATTTGAAGAACTGGTTACCAAGGTAAAGATAGGAAAGAGACACAATTTCTATGGCAACGTGGTAACCATCATCTCCATATAGGTCATAGAAACGCCAAGCTTATGGCAAAAGAAAATGTCACCATCATCCACGGTACGAGTAACACCCACACAACAACAGCAAAATGGAGGCAGTTATTACGAGTCATGCAGTTGTTAAATTACACCCAACATCCTCTCTCTCTCTCTGTATCTTTTGTTCTCATACCGTATACCGTAATATACAATCCTTTTACGTACATCATTTTCTTCTCCTCCCTGCATCATCAATATCAATATACATATATAAATACGTGTGCGTTGTGTACAATGCGAGTAAAACCAATGTAGCTCTGCCCTTTCTTTATCATAACAATTGAAAGAGAATAGGTGGCAAAAGCCAAAAGAACATTTTCTTTAACGGTAAGACTTTTGGTAGCGGGCACGGGCACCAGGACCAGCGAACTTCTTGGGCTCGCAACGACGGGGATCAGCGACGAGCAAGGTACGGTCGTATTGGACGAGAGTCTCCTTGATCTCCTTCTTGGAGGCTTCATCGACGAACTTTTGGTAGAAGGCAACGATAGCCTTGGCAAGAGCTTGACGAAGAGCATAGACTTGGGAGGTAACACCACCACCCTTGACACGAAGACGGATGTCAACGTTGGCGAAACGCTCCTCACCAAGGAGAAGGACAACTTCGTAGACCTTGAACTTGAGAATCTCAGGCTCCAAGAGCTCAAGAGGAGAACCATTCACGCGGATAAGACCACGGCCACGCTTGCAGTGGGCAACGGCGGTAGCAGTTTTCTACATGAACATTTCGTATTTAGTCACCCTGTTGGCATGCACATACCCCACAATAAACGATGGCATATATGGTATTGAAGATGGATTGAATGGGAGCATTGGTAGCTGTTGGAATAATAGTAGTAGGTGGTAGGGAAAGGAATCCGACGACTCTTTTGGTGAACAAGAAGTTGCTGTTGTTGTTGACGTTGACTCGAGTGTGCGTGTGTGTGTGTATACATGTGGGTGGCTGGATACCGTTTCCATGGCTCCCTTACTCTTCCATCCAATCCATCCAATCCATGTATCCATTCATCCATCCATCCATCGTTTGTTGTCTATCCTCGTTTCAACACACCTTGCGACCAAAAGTCTGGACAGCTTCCATGATACTAGTATGGACAAAAAGGAAGGATCAATGGGTCCCTTTGGCAGGGCATTTTTGCAACCAGCGGCCAAGCGGAGAAATTACATGTCCGCAAGCGAGGTCCTGTTCAAGTAGATGAGTCTCTCTTCCGTTCTTCAAATAATAAAGCTACACTTGTTATCGATGGATGAGTCGTCTAGCAAATTGACACGCTTTCCATTCATGCTTTCTTTCATTCAAATTAAAAATACATTATCGCTCTTCCCTGATTTGACATCCATCATTATTGCTTACGCTTTGTTTCAATGTATGCTGGCAGCCATAAATCCTCTAGTAGTAGATATCGAGATGATAGCATCTTCATGTATACATGGCAAGCTATTGCCCAAGAAGCGTCATTTCCATGAAACCAAACATCAGCAATTGGCCAAGGATAATGCATGTGTCTGGGTAGTTGCGTCTTTTCCTTGCCAACTGACTACCTCTGCCACCATGTATCTAGTAGTAGTGCCCTCCTCTTCTTTGTTGCAACCTTGTGCTTCATCCATTAACTTCATTGATGGAGCCCTCTTTATAAGTCATCATGATTTTTTTATGGAAGCTAACACATTCGAGGGTAGATTCACCACTCATGCGTCACTAAATATTGTCCTACTAAGAGTATCACCCATGCTCAACACCCTAGGTGAGTAATCACATCTATGGCATCTTTGTTCGAGCCATCTCATTTACGCACATTAAAATGTACCTCTTTTGCTATGGTTCCCATTTTCCTTTTTTATATCCCAATAACAAGGTGTATAAAGGCATATTACAGGTTGTACGAGCATCAAGCTGTGTGATCAGGAGGAGAAAGAGACTTTGAACTGGGTTTAAAGGCCGATATTTTGTCTTCCACCTCGCCCCTCCTTCCTACTCTTCTTTTATCATTGTTGTTGTTACAAGGTAATAATAAGGTGGATACGTCTAGGATACCAGCTGTAAACTAATCCATACTTCTATGCAACCCTCAAGTATAAACAGCCTTGGCCCTTCTATTGTTGAAATCTCTCAATGTCCTTACCGAACAATATGCCAACCATGAGCACATTCGGTCAGCATACTTCATCTAAGCAACCACAGCAACCGGGCTTCACCCAAGATCCAGAGACAGCAAGAAGAAACTACCGACAGGCACTATATGAATTGACCTTCAACAGCAAGCCAATCATTACCAACCTTACCATCATGGCACAAGAGAACCAGCATGCTGCAGGTGCGATTGTCCGGGAAATTGAGCAGCAGATTAGACACGTAAGTAAACCAAGATACCGGTAGTAGTTTTGGATGGATTTATGTGCGAAGAGAGGTGGGGGATGGGATCACACACACAAGGAATGGGTGCTTTTTCCACTTGGGGGGGTACTTCCTGGGCAGAGAACGAGTTTTTCTTTGTCTTCCTTTGTTTGCTATTACTACTACTTCTACGCACACACACAAGAATAAAAAGGGGGAATAAAAGCCCTAGCAACCACCACTACCACCACTACCACCATCGATCATCATCAGACAAATGACCTTTGATATCCCCTATCTTCTTCTTTTCTTCTTCTCTTTTTTTTCTTTTACCCTTTTCTCGAATGCAGAAAAGATTAACGCAAATGTCTCTCTCCTCTTTATATCCAGAACGCGCCCGGCCAGAAGCTTCCCATTCTATATTTAATTGATTCGATTTGTAAGAATGTAGGAGGTGTATACATAGACCATTTCGCAAGAAATATTGTATCGACCTTCATGGATGCTTATACACTCACTGATCCACAAACACGAAGAAGCTTTGAACGACTGTTACAGACATGGAAGAATGGTTTGCCTAATGGTCATCCTGTATTTTCACGACATGTGATCGAATCCATTGAACGTCCTGTCAATTTTATGCGAGAACGTCAAGGTGCTCAACCTATGCATCAATCACCACGTCCCAAACACCCTCTTCCTCAACAACAACAGCAACAACAGCAACAACGGAATCAACATATCCACGTTAATCCCAACTTTGTACCTGCGGTAAGAATGGAGATAGGCGTATACCATGTAATGGAAACTGATCAATGTATATGGAAAAAAAAGCCTGGTTCACGTGATCCACGCACACGATCTGATTATCCTGATCGACAACGACAACAGCCTTCTTTTAATATGGCGTCTCCAGCAAAGCAGGATTCACCAACGGCAAAACCCAATGGACCCAAAGAAGGACCTCAACAATTATCACAATTGTTTTCTCAGGTAAAACAAGATGTGTAGAAAAAAAGGGAGATCGTTTATGTCATTGACCCTTTTCATTAGATCCAGGCTATTCTCCCTGGATTGCCTGCCACACAAGCTGCGTCATTTCAACATCAAATTGATCAAATCATGAGTGCACCTCCTGCTCAAACTGGAAGACTTGCTTATGCACCTACTTCAGCTGCTGCTACTCCACCACCACCTACATCAATACCACCACAGCAACAACAGGCACCATCAACAGCATCTCATATGGCTGAAGCTAAAGGCACACCACCTATGGGAGGACCTTTTCCACCAACAACAACAGCCACTTCAGAACCAAAAGCACCTGCTATCAACACAACTGAACTTTTGCAAGGTTTGACTTCCCTTGGTATTCTTCAAGGAGGTACACCAAGTAATGTTGTCAGCACCCCTACGCCGCCTCCTATGATTCAAGAACAGCAACAACATGCATCTATTTCAACACCACCACAACATTCAGCGACGGCGGGCATACGATTGGAGAGTAAAGACTTGCAAATGTGTGTATTGCTAGAACATGGGAAAAGGATGGGACATAGAACTGATTATCACTTTATAAATTTTGTTGTGCTTTCATGGCTTTCCCTTGCAGAGCTCGACCAGGCGCAGTGGAAGTGCTGTATTCGGGGCTACCACTTCAATGCAAACAATGTGGCTTCCGATATCCAAAAACAGAGCAAGGCCAATCCAAGATGGATGCACATTTGGATTCTCATTTCCGGCAAAATCGACGTATGAAGGAACGTGTCAAGCGTGGTTTATCTCGATCCTGGTTTGTAACAGAAGATGAATGGATCAGTGGTGCTGGTGGTGAATTGGCTAGTCATCAAGGTAAACCTCCTTTTTCATTTTTTACATGTTTGGAGATGCCCTATCAAACTCATATAAATGTGTATGTAGCACCGACTTTTCTCACTGATAGCACCAGCGGCAGTGGCAGCGCACATCAGCATGGAAACGTGGGAGGATCGCCTTCAGCACAAGCTGGATCCGAAACGATAGGTCCAGATAGCCAAATGGTTGTTATGCCTGATGAGAATAATCGAAAGCCATGTCCTATTTGTGGCGAGAGATTCGTGGATTTCTGGAATGACGATGAGGAAGAGTGGATGTACAAGAATGCTGTACTTGTGGATAACACGGTCAGTAAAAATGGGATCGTGCACCCTTTTGTTTGTTTGGATGGGTGCATTGGGGGGGGGGAGGCGAAGAGGCAAAGAGAGAGAATGTGTGTGTGTGCGTGCGTGCGTGCTTATGGATGCATGTCTTTGTGTATGTGTTCTTGTATATTTATGCTTATACCCCCTTTTTCTGTACATTTTCCCTATTATAGATATATCATGCTACATGTCATGCCGATGCTGTCAAGAGTGGTACGCTCATGTCCGATCATGGTGATGATGATGGTGCAGTATCGGATGCTTTGACGACGATGCTGAGTGATCAAGGTGTAAAACGTAAACACGAATCGTATGCAGATGTAAGTTTCTTTTTTGGGAATCAATAATGACCTTGTCTCATTCTCATCAACCTCTTTCTCTCATAGCAGGATGAAGGAGCTGTGAAAATACCTCGAACTGATTTAGCTTATGATGTCAAATAAAGGCTTTTAAAAGAGAATAGCACTCGTTTTCTTTTTACACATACAACCTTTGAAGTGATTATTTGTAACATGGCTATGCTTTAATCAATAACGGATGATGATGGCTTGCTCATAACTAATTAGACAAAAGATATTCAATAGCAGCTTCAACGTTGCCGCCTGTCGCTAACAATGCTCGCACATTGGCCTGTCGCTCCGAAAAACCCATCTCTTCAAGTTGTTCCAATTGTGTTCGAAAGCGTGTTTCTGGTGGTTCAGCCGGCGCACTACCAGCACCCGTACCTGCTGCAGCACTTGTGTTTTGGTTGCTATGATACATAATAGGATTAATAAAAGATAGCAAAGCAAGGGATCTGTATCCATACCCCATATCTCCAAAAAGTCCAGGGAATGCATTAAACATGGGTGAAGGTTGCTGTTGGTTACCACCACCTTGCCGTTGAGAATCCATCATGGCTTGTAAACGCATACTAGCTTGAATAAAGCCTGGATCAGCCCAAAATGGTACTTGTTGCTGTGCTGTATTGTTGTTGTTTTGTGATCCATTATCCGTGGAGGATTGCTGCTGCTGTTGTTGCTGTTGCTGTGGTGCCATAAAAGGAGGAAGCATTGGCATTCCTATCGAATCAAAAAGTGTTATTATAAAAAAAGAAGCATAGAGATCATGTCCATCCACCTACCAGCAAAAGGATTCATACCACCCATATTGGTAGATGACATATTCCCACCACCACTCGGTGTTGATGAAGCCTGATTCGATTGGGATGTTCGAGGAGCCCATGGATTAGGAAGCGCTTGGGTGTTGAGTTGATTCTCTATTGACCATGGCTTGTTAAGGTTCTCTTTGGAATAATAATGTCGCTTATCCATGCCGTACCTGGAATACTTGTTACATTCAATTGCTGGGCTAGTCGTTGATTGGCTTCTTCCGAAGCTTGGCTGTCTGTTTGTGATACGGATTCCATTGGATCACGGAAAGTATTGTACATTTGTCGAAGATGATTGAAACCTCCAGGGAGTGCCTAAGATGACAACACGACCCCCATTCAATACCATGCTAAATAATACACCACCTCCTCGTCAAAGATACTCACCTCTATATTGGATATTGCTCGATCATTACTTCTTTGCATTTGTCGCATCAATTCTGGATTCCTATTCAATGACGTAAGTAAAAAAGAGGTATTGTATATATAAAGAACCTTATACTTACCGCATCATTTCTATCGATTGTCTCAGGAACGCTGGATCATTAATAACGTGACCAATCTCGGGGTTTTCTTCAATGAGTGTCCGCATTTGAGGGTTACTCATGATGATGGAGCGTACGAAATCTGTAACAATACAAAGTATTAAGCTTTTTTTTCTCATATCATGATCATCATCCACTCCCCCCCCCATTACCTGTGTTGTTTAAAAGACTTTGCATCATAGGAGAGTCCATCATTTGTTGCATGTATTCAGGATCCATCATGGAACCAGCACCACCACGTCCAAAGAGATCATTGCTGCCAGCTCCATCCAATCCAGGAAACCCACCGAATCCGGGGAAGAGAGGATTAGTGTTCGTTTGATTGCTGCTGTTGCTGTTGTTGTTGTTGTTGGCGGTAGTGTTGGTGGTGGAGGAGGAAGTAGTAGTGGCACTAGTTGTAGTAGGTGTTGTAGTCGTATTGTTGATATTGGGTGAAGTTGCTGAGGATGTCGGTGACGAAGACGACGACGACGACGACCTTGCGTTGGATACAACCATATGGATAGTATGACCTTGGTCAATCTCTGAAAAGCAAACCAATCCATTAGTCTCATAGCGTCATCCAGATACTACTATTGAATGAACGTACTGCAAGTAGTACACAGATCGTCGTCCTTGAGTATCCTTCCCGAGTAAACGAGCTTCAGACTATCCGCATTGACGCCATTACGTTTCTCGGCAATTATCTCCTTGAGCTGCTTTACTGTGGTGGTCTCTGGATCGAATTCCACTTGAAAGACTTGGCCATTGGAAGGTCTTATTTGAACCGTAATTGGATTGCCCATCATGTAACAGGAAGCAAGTGTGGCGACTGCCTGAAATTCGAGCCTTGCTATTTTGTGTGCCACACGCACTCACCCCGTCAGATTTCTATTATGCGCCTCCTACTGCTACTACTACTACTATAGTAGCCTCCTCCCCTCAACACACACACAAATCTCTATGCTCGTTGCTCCTCCACCATCACCACCTCCTCCTAAATCAACTACAACATTATATAAAAAAAGATGATCTTTGTTTATAAAAGTGTATCAAGCTAAATGGTTTATTCATTGGGATTGAAAAAAGTTTGGCTACATCGCTGCGAGTACTTGGTATTCTCCCAGTCGTCAACCCTACAAGTATATTTCCTGCTTATATAGAAATACCTGGTGTAACATAGCTTAGCAAGTAGTAGTAGCAGTTTTGGATTCACTTTCCATCAAAATCCAAGAAGAAAAAGGATGGTTTCATTTGAATCGGAAGATAACAATGAAAAGGATTGATTGTTTTTATCAGCGGATAAGAATAGACACAATTGGGGGGGCGGGAGGAGAGAGACGGGATTGAAGAGAATAAAGGGGAGGGGGGGAATAACAAGCACACTGACAGAATAAGATAAAAAGTACAAAACGATATCTAAGTAGAATTACATATGAACTATCTACTCTTGCAAAGGACATTCATCATTGAGCATCAACTGTGCTGCTTGTCGCCAGAGCTCCTTGACGTTATCGGCATTCTCATCATTGAAATACATTCTGCAATCAGCATTGTTGACGCTGTATTCAAGCAAGTATTCCTCGTTGCCAATGTCCTTCTTTTCCATGGGACGATATACTTCACGGAAGGTCCAACCCATATCGGCTCTTTCAGGGAAAGGTTCGGGGGCATCGGGATCATCTTGCAATCCAAGGCTTTGTAAATCCATCAAGAAACCAGAGAGACGTTCACTTTCACCACCAGGGAAAGAGGCGAATTGCATGCTGTTGCCACGGATACCGCCAAAGCCCATAGCAGGCACCTTGTGAGACAAATGCAAACGAGAAGCCACAATAGCACAAGTAGAACCACATCGACCATCAGAGAGGATCATGATAGCAGAAGCCTTCCATTTCGAGTTCTTGTATGGTTTGACACCAGCATTCCAGCTATCACAGCTGAGAGTGATAGGCTTTGAAAACTTGACTTGTTCTTTGCCACGCTTGTAAGTGACGGTGTCCTTGTACCATTGATCGCTGCCAGCAGGATAGCCTTCAGCACGATAATCATACCACTTTGTTGCTTGTTGCGAGTAAGCCTTGCTGATCACACGTTCCAAGAATGACGAGTATTTGACATCGGACAAGTAATCAGGGGTCGATTCGAAGAATGAGTTGATGATGAATTCACCAGCACATGCATCGCCGCCACCATTTTGTGATAGATCAAGGATAATCTTCTCGACGCCCTTCTTTTCAAATTCTTCCAAGCCTTCTGTAAAGTTCTTGACAAAGGCATCACGATCTTGACTGGCAATAGAAAAGCTTTGGATATCAATGACACCGACGTTGTGATCCAATTCGATGAATTCAACATAGCGGCCATCGCTACCACCCACAGCATTGTTGTTGGGCGATAAATCAAAGGCTTGTCCTTCATGCATACGCTTAAGTTCATCGGTGATTTCAGTGGTCCATGCTGCATTACGACGAGCCAAGGATGATGTTGAATAAGCTGATTGACAATAGTTGTCCCAATAAGAAGAAGCATCGCTAAAACCACGTGGCACTTCGGCAATCCATGGTACTTTGACAGTGAAAGGTTCATCGTAATCTTCATCCTTTGGCTCAGTGCCCTTCTTTGGACAACGCATTGTGTAAGAATGGACTTCTTGTGCGGGCAAGAAACGATGGTAACCCAAATCATCAGCGCCATCATCCCAACCATGGAAATAGCTCTTGGTGTTGACAATGTTGTTGAAACAGGTGTTGACATCTTTGCTTTCACCATTGTTGTTGACGGCGTAATCGACAATCATATCAAGTGCTTCACGATCGTCGATATGGGTGACTTCGCATCCGACCCATGATTTCTTAGCATCAGGCCAAATATCATCCTTGATATAAGCAACATTGACAACGGTGCGTTGGTTGCGGATCAAAGAATTGAGCTGAATCGGTTGCCAAAAGATAAATTGACGATAGCAAAATGGCGAATAGACCTATGTGCAACATGGCATGTTATTGAGTGATCTCTAGTTGGTTCGTTTTTCTTTGTCACGTACCAAGTGGGCATCTTGCACTTTATCCAAAAGCAAAGCAACGGCATCTTGGAATTCTCGATCAGACTTCCACTTTTGATTCTTGATGATGTCAAGGCCATAGGAAATGTTGACAGGAACCACTTCAAGACCTTCCACGTTGGGTGGAGAAGCAGCAATTTCCTAGATGTAGAAAAAAGGATCATCAACAACCTATTGACTTTTACACGCGCATGTTGATATATACATTGAAGACGTAAAGATGGTTGGTCACTTTTCGCACTGTGTCGATGGTTTGATCTGCAAAATCCTTGTTGAAGGGAAAGTGGTCGAGACATGCTTTTGCTTCTTTGAAACTGGCAGTCGTTTTGCCGGCAATGGCAGCACAAGGATCGGTAGATGACGAGTCTTTTTCGGCCGCATGAGTTACTGTTGAGAGAAGGAGAACAGCCGCAGCTGCAATTCGGAAACCCACATTACTGTCGAGCAGCTTCATGACAGCAGAGATGGGTGGTTGATGTGGGGTGTGGGTGTGGGTGAATAAAAAAGGAGTGTAAAGGATAGAATTAATTACCAGGACGGTGCACCAAATCCAAAAATAGACAAAGCTCGACCTTGGTTTTCTCACTCCACTCGACCTCCTCCTCCAATTCCTCCTCCAATTCCTGGATCCATTATCACAGAAACAATGAGAGACTACTTACTACGACCGCTCACTTGGTGCTATGTAGAAACAATGAGATACGTAGATTACTACTCTATGACCCTAGCCCCATCATGCCACCAGGCACCCACTACACCTCTTGATCAATTACAAAGACACGCTTCATCTTGTTACTACTATTATCCATCATCACCTTACATCCTACACCAAAAACCACTCTCCTGATGATGTCAACTACATGTATTGGCAATAACGATTTTGTGACTAAGATTACCTTGAGTACATCCGGCTACTCGTGGCAAAACACCCGACCCAGCCAATGATATCCAAGCATGTATAAAAAGCTAACATGTCGCCCTATTTTAACATGCCAAATACGCCAAATGTGTACACTGTTACGCGCTAGTACATGGTAGTCATGTTTATACATTGTAGTCTGCATGCTATTTTACATTAACAATGACAAGATCTTATTGACCCAAAAGAGCAAATAACAGGAGGAGGGTGTAATCGTAATATGATGCACCAGCAAAATGGATCGCCTGGGGTAAAAACGAAGGAACAAAGAGAGAGCACACAATCTTTGGGTCCAAATGCCTTAGACGGAACAATGCATGATGACACATGATATCGCTGTCAACCATGTGCTCCTCAGCACGCATGGGGCATGAACCGCATGATTCAAATGCTGTATTGTTATTCCGCAACCGGGCCGAGATGCGCGGATAACATGATCTGATGAAAGTTTTTTTGAGCGTGTGCAGGATAAAGTTGTTGTTTGTAAGACTCACTTGTCATCGTAATGTCTCGATCAGTTCCATGCTTCGTCATAGGTAATACAAAGTTTATACTGAGGGGTCAACAAAGGTTGTTTACAACTTGTTTACTTGTATCGCTGCCATCATTTCGTTCGTAACGAAAAAGAAACATCATCGCTCTGGCTGTGGTAGTGGATTCTACTATGATCATCAGCTTGCGTCATTCAATCTATTTCCTCATTACGGATGATTCTTCAGGACCTGGATTGATCCCGATGATGTTGGTGCGCGTGGATTTTGAAATCTACCATAAAAGTAAGCATTCAAGCTGGTAGTGCAAAAGTTGCCTAATTGATTGGCTTCGAAAATCATGCGATTTGTGTTAACACGCCACTTGCTGTCCCTTCTATTCGCCAAGGAACTTTTTTCAGCTTTAAATACTACGCCATGACCATGCACCCTTAAACAAAGCAACTTTTTTATCCACTCGTCATGGCATCCAAATCCGAGGATTTACTCCATGACGTACTTTCAGAGCCAAAGCTATTACATTCCTTTGAATCTTACCTACGACAAATCCATGCACACGAAAACCTCTTATTCATTGGAGCAATATCACAAATGCGATATGACAATTCATTCACAAACTTTGAAGTCGCGTTGAATAGGTATGGAGAGGGAGAGAGCGAATGCGGCAATGTGTTTCAAATGCTTAAATTCCACGTGCCTTGGTCGCTGTTAGAATTTACAAATCGTTCCTTTCCGACAATGCCAATCTGAAACTGCATAGTGTCACCACCAAAGAACAGGTGGAACAAGACATGGAAGGACTTCATTGGGCCATTATACGACGTGAAGATGCTGTCAAGATCTTGGAAGAGACCGAACGACAAGTGTTGGCCGATTTGGTATGCATTGAATTGTAGCATCATCATCATCATCATGGCTCTTTTCACTAATTGATGCCATCGGGTTCCTATAGCGCAACAAATTGGACGATTTTATTCGCTTGAAGCAGCTCGATATTTCGTACGTGAATTCAATTATCAATGTCAATTAGATGATGGTACTAACAAGTTGATAGTGATTTTGATCATGGTCCTAGCAAGCCACAGATTCGAGTTGTCATTGTGGGTGGTGGTTTCACGGTAAGTAACGTGTTACGACTTTTGAGATTCGAGTGATTGACTCCTATTTTCAAATAGGGCTTCACAGTGGCATCCATTTTAGACCCAATGCCTCTTTTCCATGTCACCGTTATTGATACAAAAGGTAATAATGCCCTATTACCTGAAAGGATAAAGTGAGCTAATGAGCATTGGACCTATTAGATTCATTTGAGTATACCCCCGGTATCATAAAGAAGCTCGTCAACCCTGAAGAATCAAGCTCGATGCGTGTACGACATGATTCATACGTCAAGAATGGCAGAGTACTTATTGGCTTTGCAAGCAATGTCAACGATGACGTCAAATCACTTCAAGTGAATGGTGAAACGGCAAGTAGTAAAACACGACGCCATAACACGTACATGCAGCTTACATGGAATGATTAGGTTGACTTTGATTACCTTGTAGTCGCCACTGGAAGCTCATATTCATCCCAGCTAAAATCCACCGACATGTCTGTGCTATATCGCATTACGGGTCTTGAGCAAGTGAATGCCGAACTTATCAACGCACGACGTATTTTGATCGTGGGTGAGTAGTAATACTACTATCACTGCTACTACTTTTTATGTATACTAACAATGACCATCATGCTTACTTAGGTGGTGGACTTGTGGGTTGTGAGTTGGCATCCGAAATTGCTCTTCGTACCTTCCCTGGAAAGTATCCTCGTAAAGAAATTACTCTTGTTGAATCACATGACAAGATCATTCGGCGCACAGATGATTACCAACGAGAGCGGGCCATGGATTATCTCCAAAATCTTGGTATCGAAGTCATTTGCAATGATCGTATTGTCGATCTAGAAGGAACCGAAAATGGTGGCAACTATCTTGGAGCAAGTGGACGTATTTACAGTGGATATGACAAGGTCTTTATGGCTACTGGAACCCGACCCAATAGCCAAATTTTGCAAAACAGCGGTGAGCTGGATGCTTGTGTTGACAGCTGGGGTCGTATCATGGTCAAGCCCTCGTTACAAATCGATCACTACAAGTGCCCCCATATTTTTGCAGGTGGTGATGTTACCAATGTCATTGAAGAAAAGACAGGCTATGCTGCAACGTTAGCTGGTGTGTGTATTGCACGTAACATTTGCCGTCTTGTCAAGGGCAAAGCGCCATTACGCCAAGGTACCAAAGGAACTATGCCTGCACCTGACAAGCCTCTTCATGGTATCCATTCACAAGGTGGCATAGGCAAACGTAAGTATTTTATATAAACGCTACCCTTACATGGTCATTGTATGCTCACATTACCTTTTAGAACGACTTGGCTTGCTCAAAAAGAAATTTGCATTCCTCAATCCAGCATGGGCTGCACTCAAGCTCTTTGATGAACAACAATACCTACGTATGGTGCAAGGAGAAGCTATGAATTCGTCTCAAGTGTTTGGAAGGATGCCACGAAAACTTGGTTTACCTCAAGGTTATGCATACCATTCACCCATTCATTCGTACTCGTTAGCTTCCTTGGAAGCTTCTTTGGATCAACATATTCCTCAATCATCTACCAGCTCGGTTCATCGTCACTTGAATCATCATCATCAACAACAGCAACAGCAATCCAGCTCATTGTTGTTAACGCCAACCCCAAGACAAACTCGCTCATGTACAGGAGGCGTTGGTGGGCCTAAGCGAGAATACAAAACATGGAGTGCATCCTCTACTCGACTCAGCTCAATTAGTCATGCCAGTTCCAGCGGTAGCAGTAGTGGCAGCTCCACATCATCTCTCCATGATTTTGTAAACAGTCATTTCACCTTTGGAAAACATGCTTTGGAACCCCAAAGATCCATGGATAATATTTCTCGATCATGTGCCAAACACCAGCAACAACAACAGCATCATAGACAGCAACAGCAACAAAAAAAGAAGCATCATCATCCATCATCACCACGTCATTTTCGTCGTTCCAGTATGCCTTCCGTCACCAATATAGAATGGGCAACACCTCCATCGCTTAGATCCGTCAAGATATAGCCTTTATATTTCTTCATCTTTATTGAGCACGACGCTTCATCTTGCGTCCTTATCTTCTTTCTAATCATGCAAAAGACTCGACCCAACAACACCACACCATCACTTGTTTAGAATCATCATTCAAAAAGTATATGTAGTAGTAGTAGTAGTATGCAGCCTCCTTTATGATGTCAATAAGAAACAATACATTCATTCATCTACAATGACAATGGACACTATGGCAACAATGTATGTGTACATGTTTTGTCCTGCAACATTTATCCAATCACCTTGGTGTCATGTGACTCGAGTCACCCACGCTTTAATTTTGGGCAGGAATTCATTTTCCCTTCTTCCTGTAGTGTCACTGCGCTGTGAAGAATGCTCGATGTCATAGTGTCGCAAACCAAGATTGAGATTGCGATCGAGGGCCCTGCAGGTACTTTTCGTTGTCTCCCTTGTCTCTTCTCTATCTCATGTCCCCGTTGATAGGTGTTACTCGCGATGGATTGTGGCAGCTTGTACAGCAAACAGCAACCAAAACGGTCCATGATCTCAATCTTCCAACCCAAGTTACGCCCAACGTAGACGATGCATATAAACAGCTCATATGGCCCTTCATTGTGAACGAACCACAACTCAACTTTTTCCACGACACGTCGATCGATGCAATGCAAGTGGATCAGAATAACGACGCGCCTAGTGCAACAGACACCTTGACAACTGAAGCGACTATCCCTGAGCAGGCTGTGCCAGCAGCAACGCATGAAGAATCAACACCATCATCACCCGTTGGAGAGACAGCAGCATCATCATCACCCGTGCAACCGAAGAAGACAAAGGGCAAAGCACCAGCCAAGAGCAAAGCAGCCAAACGTAAGGCGAAGAAGAAACCGGCAAAGAAGAAAAAGACTGCTCGCAGAGGAGACGATGATTCAACTGAAGACGAATACCAACCAGATGAGGATGAGGATGAATCCAGTGAAGATGATGAGGATTTTGATATGGAAGCTGAAGAGGCGGATGATGACAACAACAACAACTCACCACAACAAAAAGAGAATGGCAATGCTGAACCTTCAAAGTCTGGTTTATCCATTGTGAGTTACATGTATATCAATATGCAACGCCCATTCTAATTCCTATTGGTAAAATAGGTGGTTGATACTTCCGGTTATCAGCGTATTGATGGCATCAAGGATCTTTCATTTGAACAAGTGGAGAACATGTATGGCTCTCGTCTACGCGTAGTAGCTGATGCCGAATTGCAAAAGGAACAATTGTTTGTGGGATTGCCGGTAGGTCTATTGCTATTCTTTTTGACTAGTTGTCACTTGATTTATATGGAATTCTTTATAGCCAGGGAAGCCGATACCTGAAAACCAGGCCATTGTTTTGGGTGTCATCTTGCGTTCTCGTCATAAAGGTTATACGCAAGCAGCTCTCACCAAAGATCTTGGATTGGATGCTCGCTCTTCTGGGCATTATGTCAAAACTCTCGCCAACAGAGGTGCCATGTAAGATAGATCTCTTTTAGAATGCTTGTATGCTTGTTCTCTGATCCACTTTTTTAATAGTATTCGCAAACCAGTCAGCGCCGGATTCCGTACCAATCTTTGCATTCACGTACGATTCAATACAACGGATGAGCAAAAGCATAAGGCGGGTGCAGCATCGACCAAGAAACCCATTGCTTACAACATCAACGCTTTTGGCGTGGCATATTCCAACAAATCATTGACATTCGCAGTGGCCAAGTTATTGGATGGTGCACCGGATAATGTTATGTACACCGATGATATATTGAAGGCACTGGTACGTGTATTGTTCTTACAAAGCTACCATTCATGCTAAGTTACTTGCTACTTAGGCATTCAATCCAGCGGAGAAGTATGTTCGCAAGTGGTTTTTCCGCTCCATGGATGAGCCATGCAGCAAAAACATCTTTCGCAAATTGAGACCACCCAAGCAAGGCACTTCTCGTATTATCCAATTGATCGATCATCGCTATGGTATGGAGGCTTTTTCTATATTTAAAGAATTGGATTTCTAACATTGGTCTTGGATCATGTAGCCAACGGAGGAAAAGGATCAAATATGGACGATGCCACATCTCAAACCATCCCCAACGTTGATGCTGAACGAAGGGAAAAGGGCTGTGTGGGCCTTGTGCTCAAGTCGAGAGGAGACAACAGTGATCACATTACCGGTCTTGATTATGATATGATGGTTGAACCACAACTCTTGGATGCTCTTTATTCTGTCGGGACAACGGGTGCAACTCAAAAGGTACAAAAAACATCCCATCACTTTTTTCCTTCCATCAAGACAATACTAATTATTATTATCCATGTAGGAACTTGGACATATCTTGGGCTACAGTGATCAGAGAGCCTTGTATAAAGGATTGGAAAAGTTGTGTTCATTACCCAAGACTCCGGATTCGACTCGTTTTACGGTTCAAAAATCGCTGGAATTTGAAGGACGCATCAAACGCTATCGCTATTATACGCTTCAGGCCTATATGCAACATACCGAAAACAAGTCGATTGAGTTGACAGGACCACCCAAGTATACAGTCAAAGAGAGTGACCTTGCGTATCTTGATTATCGCTGTGCTGAGAATCGAGTCTTATCACACGAGGCTGCAAAGAATGTGAGAAATACGCAACCATCACCTGAGCAGACAACGGCGCAAACAACGCCTTCAAAGAAGCGTGGTCGACCACCACAATCATCTCGTGCGAATGAAGCTGCCTCCAGCGAAACTGAAGCACCAGCATCAAAACGCCGTGAACGTCCAAGTACATCATCATCGACAAGTGCAACAGCCGAATCGGATCAATCAAGTCAAAGCAATTTGGCATCCATCTTTTTGCCGAGAAAGAGAACATTGGCGCAAACAGCAACATCCGAAGATGTGTCACGTGATCAGGATGAAGAACAGCAGACGAATACAACAACGACTCAAGAGGATAATGAACCACCTCAACCAAAGAAACCACGAGGTCGACCAAAAAAGACTCCGGCATCTACTGCTGAAGGATCAACGAATACCCCACAGCCAAAAAGACCACGTGGTCGACCGAGAAAGAACCAAGCACCAGCAGAATCTACTATTCAGGAACCAACCAATGATCCTGATACACAGCAACAACAGCAGCAGCCTGAAGCTACAATGAATGTTGATGAACCATCAGAATCAACGACATCACAAGATCAAAATGCAACATCCACTGAGCCTACTCGCGAAGAGTCAACCCATGTTCCAGATACACAAGAACAGCATGAAGTACCTGAATCACCTATGGATGTGGATCAACATGTACCATCATCAAGTCAACAAATCACCACACCAAGTCGTCAAAGCACCACGCCAAGCCGCCAAATCACTACACCAAGTCGACAAAACACCACGCCAAGAAGGAACCTTTTCGATTATTTCTCGCCAATGAGTAGAACAACCTCCCCTCAATCAAAAGCGCCAAGAGCAATTGGAGAAATGACAACCAATCCAGGTGAAAGCTTTCGACAACGCATGGCAGAAATTCAGTCTGAAGCCAACAAACAACCCGCTGCTGCTGAATCTTCACCAACTGAACCCGCTACGACACAAGGAGAAGACAACAACAATACATGTCCTTCTCCTTTGCCTATTACAGCAGAGTCGCCACAAACGCCATCAAGGCCTTCCTCTCATACTGACGATCCGTCAAAGCAACGAATTACTACACGGCATTCTGACAAGGTTATCCGTACAAAGGATGGCATCACCTCTGCCAAGCATACACGTACTAGCGATGGTGCGAATTCATACATGATTACGAGGAAGAATGTGATGCTTGACATATTGAATGAGAAGGGTATCTTGGAGCGTGGTGGCGAATTGAAAGCTGTATTTCTGGAGAGATATCGAGAAAAGTATGGTGACTCGAAGATGGCAAGGAACCCCGATAATAAGACAGTATGGCGTACTGTTGAATCTTTGGCACAAGATGGCCATTGTTATATCACCACGATGGAGATTGCCACATTCACAGGGAAGCCTCAGAATCGTATCCTTGCGGTGCGTAAAGATCTCAGTAAAGAGGGTCCAGAAATGGCAGCGTTTATTGAAGAGCAGGAACACAAACGCGTTCAGATTGGATATCGTGGCAAGATGGCCAAGTTTGAAAAGTTCGACAAGGATGTGGAAAGATTGGAGCAGCGACTTGAACGCATGGAAGATACACATGACACGCTTCGAGGTGAAGAGAGCCCTGAAGCTAGACGACTTCGAGATGATATCAAGATTTTGAAAGAGAACATGTCGAAAGCAAGTCAACTCAGAAGAGAGATGCATGTGGCGAAGACAACTGGCAATTGGTACATGATTGCGGTCCAATATGGTTTCATTGGTTCAAAGTGGGTGCGTATCAAGTTGCTACATCAATACCTGTTTGCTCTCCTTCAAAGCGGCGGTGATGGTATCAATCAGGAGAAACGTACAATTCGCCCTTCTGCTATCATTATGCGCATGAAACTCGGACTTTGTTTGCAAACCATTGGATATTATTGCACAAGCAATGAACTCAGTGAATACATTCAAGATCAGTCCAATTTGGAAAAGACGCTAGTTGAACTGCCAGAGAATATCAAGATCATGCTCATTTCAGAGAAGAATCGTTTTCGTCGTCGATTGCGCGGCCTTTTAGATCATTTGGTTTTGCTCAAAGCGCTTGATCAAATCGACGACAATGGCAATCGTATTGAGAACTTTAAGGAAACATTGGGCAACTTCCCTCCAGCTTATCGGGTGTGTGACAAGATCCCCATCATCGATTATTGGACTCCTGATCGCCCCATCATTCGAGAATATTCCGCTCAAATGGCATCCGATATCCTGGTGTATTGGAGTGATTTGCAATACTTCTCTACAAGCGCCACGAGTGATCAAAGAGGCGCTCCCCATCCAGAGTCTAATGAAGAATTACTGGTGATACGTGGACTCGCTACACCAAGGAATTGGAGCTCTCATTATGTGTTTGTTCGTGAGCAACGTGAAGTCTTGAACTCCTTCGTCAACAAAAAGACTGGTGAAACGCCATACACCAACACACAACAATGCAAGGAAATTGCACGATCACTCAAAGTGCCTCTACAGATGGTTCTCAATTATTACAGACGTTTGGAGGCTGCGTTCACTCGCAAACTCGACAAACAGGCAATTCGTCATCTGGAAGAAGATATCAGTGGTCGTCGCAAACGAAGACGCCGCCGAGGAAGTGAAAGGGGACCAGCACCTGCTACTCGAGCCATCACTGTCAACACGAAAAAGGTGTTTCGAAAGCATCATACATACAGCACAGCGCGTCAACTCTTGCAGGAACAAGAGCAAGCAGAAGCAGCCAGCAACATGGACCATCACGATGGCTATCTCAATGATGAAACTTCCATACCTTTGGTGAATGACAATATCAACGTCTATGATCTCAAAAAACGACGCATCAGGCGTGTTCAATGGACAGTGGAAGAAGATGAGCTGTTACTTTATTGCTATGTCATTATGAAATCACGGGCGCGAAGGCTTGAAAGCCGTTTCATGTGGAAGAGTATGCAATCGGTCTTGCCAGAACGAACGCCTGAACGATGCCGGCATCGTATAGGAAGGCTCAAGGCGATACCGAAGATTGCTGAACACATTGTCCATTTATCGGGTTTATGGGATATCTATTACAAGCAAGGAGTCAATAATGGTGCTATCCATGATGAAAATCCGCTTGATCCAATCAATTTCAACATATTGGAGTGCCTGGAATATTTTATCCGACGAATTCAATCTAGTTCTTCTGGGTGAGGATTGCTATGAAATGGATAGGTTTCGATATACTAATATCATAATGCATAGGGAATTGGAGGCGAACACTGAACTTCCACCAACCCGCCAACAGCTTGAATCCGAATACGACATTTATGTACCAGTGGGTGAAAAATCATGTTTGAAGCGCTTTGAGGATGCATTCCATACTATCGAAGCTCTTGTTCAAAAAGAAGAGGCCCTTGCCAGTCACTGGTTGACGATTCGAACACCCTGGGATCATACGTACGACACATTACCAGATAAAGCGATATCAGAAGAAGAAAAAGACCTCGGGCTCCTGATGCTTTTCAACCGTGTAAGTGCTGGAATACAAGAGAGAGGAAAATGTATGTATTCACTTTATATCTTTTTAGATGATCCTATTCACGCCCAACGAGATGTACGATCCTTTCTTTGCATACAGCGTCATTACTCAATATTCAGAGGATCTGAGAAGAAGAGCCGTTGAAACAATGAGAAGCGATAGTCAACTCTCCTTGGCCAAAGGCATACGTTGCGGGGATCGCCGCTTACCTGGTACACAACTTGGCATCTCCGAGAGGTAAATTGACAGCACGGTGTTTATGTTTATACAGCTTATCAATGTCGTTTGTCATTAGATACATTACTCGTATGGCTTGTAACATGCCTGACAACATTTATGAACAAGCAAAGGTCTTTGAGAGGTACCTGATGGCCAAGCACTCTGCAAAATATTCACCACAGCTGGTGAGCAGTGGCATGATGGCGTGTATCATCAACCTGGTATCCTGCAACAAGGTAAGATCAAGGTGCAGATGTCTTGATGTACTCAATTGCTCATTCTATCTTCTGTAATAGCTCAATTTGGAGTTGTTATTTGAGGACATTTTCAACCTGAAAGCCAAGATTCCGCTGTATCGCAGCCGTTTGATAGGTTCGTCATCGAGCTTACCCCTTGAAAACCATACCATACTAATCCCAAAATTCATTGTAGATGAAAAGCTGTCAAACCTTAGCGTTCAATTGAGGGTGACTGCACCTCCCGACAATGATGGTCAAAAAGAACCCCAACCCATATCAAAGGATGATGGCCAACTCAAGAAGCTGGAAGACTTGGAACTTAGGGATCATTGGACGTGCTTGTTACAGAGTCAAGAGCCTAATGTTCAAGTTGATTTGAAGACTATGATGGCGATTTTGGAAAGTGCGGGAGACCAGGGAGCCACGTTGCATCAAATCAAGGTAAAAAAGAGTAACGGGAACGCACACTAGATCCATTAGCTCATTTACATTTATAATTAGGATGGGTTAATACGTTCGGGATCGCTCGCAAGTGATAAGGAAATTCACGAGTACATGGACATTATGTGCAATGCATCACCACCGCTTGTTGCCAAAGTCGGATTTCAATCCTATCGCTACGTTCTTACCAGCTATTTGAATCACTGGATCATTGTTCCCACAAGGACATCAAGTATTGTTGCCCCCAGCTCGGATGAAGTTATTGAACGTACCGCCAAACTTGCCGCCATACGTAAAGCAATCATCCATCCACGCGTGTGGTACGACATCAATGGCAGCTTCACTGGAGCCATCTTGCAAGGAATTATCGAATCGATCATTCAGTGTGTGCTACAACGCCCGGGTATCATTGAGCGAGATGTATGTCGTCGATTCCACAATCTTTTGGTGTATGTCGAGGTCAAGGATGTATTGGATATGCTTGTAGATAGCGGTGTCTTACGCAAGCAAATCATTGTGCATACGATGCCCAAGGCGAACTTATTCTCAAAACGTCGTGTATATACATCATCGCCAGATCCATATGCGATCGATCGTTCTAGTCAAACTTGCTATTGGACAACACCAGATTATTACAAAAATTGTTTCGTCACGTTGGAGGAATAGCTTTTTAAGCAAATAAAAACTCGATCCCATTTACATATCTAAAGGATAATCAATACTAGACCAGCTAGCGTAGTAAGAATGGAACATTGCAATGTCAAGTAATAGTACGAGGATCGAGAAGAGGAAGATGAAAAAGAATTAGGTACAGCAGCAATAGAGGAGGGAGAAAGTTCATGTTGTTTAGGGGAAGATTTGACTTGAATGGAGGGTGGTGGACTTGCGGGTCGTTGCCAGGGCCATGGAGTACCTCTTCTTCCTCCACCCCTCCCCACGGTAGATTCCACAGTTCCTGGCACCGCATCGAGTCAACCAATGATGTTGTTGTATTCAGGATTGCACTCGCTTTCTATGCTCTTGATGTATGCAGAAATCGAATCATGGGCTGTCCACTAAATATGAAAGAGTGAGCATCATAGAGTCATCATCATTGATTATGACTTACGTCAATAGGACCTCGCGACCATTGTGCAGTGCCGGATTCAATGCTTCCATCCCATAGTCCAATTTGGATACGACTAAATGTTTGTGTGAGTTTACAATAAACAAAAAGGATGATAATGATATAATACCGAAACTTACGCTGGTTCCGATGGAAATTTACATACTCCAGACGCATCGCATGTGTCTTTTCGTTCACGTGTACGTACAAGTTCACCATCAACAAACCATTGAATACGTTCTGGGCTCCTACAAATGCGAGTGAATAAACCCATTTGGGTATGAAGTAGACCACTTGTTATTACCAGTCGATGGTATATGTATGTAAACTATCATATACAGCACCACCAGGGACCTCATGGAAACCACCATTGACCGTGTAAAGCACTTCATGACCCCAAAAATAGTTGGTCCTATCCATATCGGTTAAACAATAAGCGATGCATAATAGCGTATGGCACTACTTACTGTACATGATTTGGATCACCACCCAGTAATTCAAAATCAATCTCATCGCCACCATCAGCGATCAAAATAACGGCAGCTATGGCTCCTCCAACATTGGCGGATTGAATAGTAGCTGAGACACGTCCATAGTGCATATACGTGGATGCATTGAATGTGGGACCACTGCCTTCGTATTGATTATAGGGCAAATCTAAATAACAAAAAGGACGTTAATACAAGGGCTACTGCAAGGACAAAGGAGCAAGGCCTTACTTTGTTGATCATGCATACGCACGTATCGCGTAGGTGGCATGAGCTTCATTTCAATGCCTTTATCCGATGTCATATCATATGTATCTTGGAACGTATGGTCGGCAATCCATCCTTGTGTTGTCACGCTAAAGTCTGTTTTGTAATTTACACAGTCGACCTTGTTTTGGGCAGGCAATGCATAGCTTGTGGTGGTGGTGATGGCCATTAAAGCCCAACCAAAGAGTAGAGGTGCTACCATTTGCTCGAACGGCTAGAGAAGAAGAAGAATGAAAAAGAGAGAGAAAGAATCGACGCTCATTCTTGATCTTCTTGGACCTCTTTACATATAATGTTATACTTTGAAAGGTGTCACCGATAATACGTGGATGCATTTGTTGGACAGGGCGAAACAATGTTTATAACAAAGTAATGAAAAAAGGGACGAGGGTATCATTATTCATTTCCTTTCCCCACGTGGTATTATCTCTCCACCCCCACCTCCTCGTAAAAAATAAGTGCGAATGTCCATCCATCACATAAACAGGTGCTTTTGCATTCAATGCTACTAAAATGAATATAGTAGGGCACGTGTGGTGTTTAAAATGGGAAGCGCCAATTTCCGTATATATCCGCCGAACCAGTACATGGCTTTGTCTTTTTCTTTAATGATAACAGCTCGACAGCGTATCCTTTCGCCATGGAGGAGGCCTACATCACCCACGACCATGGCAAGCGGTCCACTTCCCCTTCCAACTCGGAAGATTTTGTGTTGCAAATGGACACCCACTCGCCTGAAACAGTCGACCATCCCAATCATCGATCCAAGGCCTTAGTCTCTCCCTCTTCAAAAAGTACAACTTCCGATCCAGACGTCCTTTATCCTCATGACAACCCCCATCCTCTCGACAATGAGGCTATCCAGGGTGATGTGCTTCGCTCTTTTCTCTATCACCAAAAGGAAGACGAGCCCGAGTACGAGTTACAACGGCAATACACTGCTCGATTGGATGATCTATTGGATGGCAACGAGAAACGACAGTCTCCAAAGATCGATGGTCCTCCTCATCATCGTCGATACAGTGCTTATGGTGAACAATTCTTTGTAAGTGTTGAATCAACCTATTCTTTGAATGTTGGGGGCTTACAGTGGATCCATCCAGGAACCTTCCAAGGTGATGCGCATCACGGACCGCTTTGTGTTTTACTCGGCCGATTTGGGATCCATCAAGAATTCATCATTGAAAAGTCTTTTATTGAGCCATGGTGAAAGTGATAAACCAGTGGCGGATCTTTTGCTCGAGACCAATGGATGGTGGATTGATGTTTTTGCACCAAGCAATGAAGAAATGAGACTTCTCAGTCAGGTAACTAAGGATAATCATTTTCTTTGGCAACCATGACGGACCTAACATGGATGCGATGGATTAGATCTTCCGAATTCATCCTTTGACAACTGAAGATATCCAAGCACAGGAATCTCGTGAAAAGTGCGAGATCTTTCAGCATTATATGTTTATCAGCTTCCGAAGTTTCAATCATGATTTACACAGCGTTGATTATCTTGAAGCGGTCAATTTCTATATCATTGTTTTCAAAACTGGTGTATTGACGGTAAATAGGCAAAGATGGGCGGGTTTATTCTTCCTTTGCTAATCGTCTGAAAAAATCCATAGTTTCATTTCCAGCCTTTGCCTCATCCACACAATGTCCGACGACGCATTCATCAGCTCAAAGACTTTATTCATGTCACACCTGAATGGATCAACTATGCCCTGATCGATGATATCACTGATAGCTTTGCGCCTCTTATCCAGCACACTGAGCTTGAAGTCGACTCCATTGATGATTTGGTCCTTGTACTAAGCGGATCGGAACAAACGGATATGCTTCGAAGGATCGGTGCTTGTCGCAAGACCGTCATGCAGCTCTTACGTCTTTTGGGTCCAAAGGCAGACGTGGTGCGAAGTTTGATCAAGCGATTTGGTGACAAGCCAAACGACATCACCAACGATGATCGAAAAGATGCACGTCGAGTACAACACGAGGTCACTCTTTATCTTGGGGATATTCAAGGTATAGATCATAGGTCAAGGGGATGGGATGTTTACAGAATCACTTATCTGATACATTGATAGATCACATTATTACCATGTTACAAAATGTCAACCATTATGATCTGGTTTTGGGAAGAGCGCATCGCAACTATCTTGGTCAAATCTCCATTGAGCTTTCTCAAGCAGGCAACACCACCAACGAAATGATCAATCGCCTCACTTTTGTCGCCACCATCGTTGTGCCATTGAATTTGGTAGCCGGTTTATTTGGCATGAACGTCAAAGTCCCAGGACAGGATTATAAGGATTTGGTATGGTTCTATTGGATCGTGCTGGGTATGTTTATGTACGTCGTTGCCATGGTTGCTTTTGGCAAGCGGTTCGGCTTTATTTGATCCCATTCCCCCCACTTCATTCCATTCAATCGTTGTAGACTATTTTTCCTACCTTATTGGTAATTTAAGCTAGTTCTCAAGAATTCTATCTCTTGTATGTGTTTCGATTCTTGTTCTGTAATACTAAAGGCACCGCACATATCATCCTTCCCACGACGAATATCTTGAGAGGTGAACCTTATGAGAACATTATTACAAATGTTTGTATTGATAAGCTAATGTCATCATTCGATTGATTTGCATGACACCAACATGATGATGCGATCATTCATATGTCCCAGTGAAACGTTTGCAACGTGCTAGTTGACCACAAGACGGGTTTCCTTTCTCCCTTTTTTCTAATTGCTTGGGTATTCTTTGTTCATTGACCATTATCCTTTATTGTGTAATGGATGCTTGGTACTTTGTGAGAGTCATTGAAGAACACTGCTGGTGTCATTGTATCGCTTGCATGCGTAGTTTTATTTGTTAGTGTATATTTGCTTACTATCATTGCTAGTGTCATCATGATTCAACACTTATACACAGCTTTGTATACATTTGTTGGTCGCGTCCCGTCAAACCTTTTGGGAAGAACGGAGAAACGCACATCACTTGGATGGTGTATGAATCATGGAGCAGAATAAGACATCACCTTAGATAAGGTATAAGACAACCATGTATGGTAACACTGACCGGTGCATAATATCGATTCTCGACAACAATACCAAAATTCTATCATTGTCCACTGATCAAATCATCCATAAGATAGCGACAAACGATAAAAAGACTGGAGATCACGTGATTCTCGATTTTCTAAAACAAAAAGACCACCTCCGTTCAATCTTTCGAGGAAGTTTGACACTCTATATGCCTACTACTGGAATCGAACCAGTGACCTTCCGCTTACTAGGCGGACGCTCTGCCAACTGAGCCAAGCAGGCTTATTTATCGGAAATCGAGTTACATCATAGGCGCGCCGATTGCCTTAATTGGAAATGAAAAACGGTAGAAAACCGTTATTGTTGATGCATGAAAGTAGTATCATATTGTAGCGGAGTAGCCATGGAATACGATGTTAAAGACGTCATCTAGTTTGGGCGGATCGTTATCGAGCAATTTGGAGTGGAAGTAGTTTGACGAAATCTTTAGTCGGAGTGAAATTTTGGGCATCAGAGCCAACTGAGCCAAGCAGGCCTATTATTTATCGAAAATCGAGATACATCAAGAACCCGCGTCTATGCGTCTCAAAAACTTTGGTCATGTAGCGGAAGCGATGGCAAGTACAAAGAAGAAAACATCATAAAATGGGAATTTTGGAGTGTAGGGGCTCCCAACTTTGGTTGCCATGGCTACACACGCGCACAGAGCACCGCTTTCCACTTTTTATCACACACGGAGGAATCTTTTTTCTTTACACAACTCGCCAGCTTATCTTTTGTCTCAAGGTTGTCAGTGATCTCGTGCAATTCAACCCATGTCAGCAATGACAACCTTCAACAATTGGGCTTTGGTAGGCATTGGCTCATGTAGTTACATATAAACTGCGTTTTATTCTTACACCCTTTTCCTTCATGTATGGTTTTTAGTCTGCTGCTTCAAGGAAACACATTGCTGTTATAATGAAGGACGCCGATCTGGTGATGTACATATTTGATGAGGCGTCTGAAGAGTATATGGAGTCATGTATCGAAGAATAAATGAAGAACAGCAAGGAATGGAAGATGTGGTAAGCATGAGAGCGGCCAACAACTAGCACATGTCCTATGTAAGTAGCGGGAGGATAGTTTGCTGAATAGTAAAGATCAGGATGGATACAACATGTAATACAATGAAAAGCAAAGGCACAATGAGACCCCCTAAATGAACTAATACACCCACTATCAAACAAAGTCGACCGTTTTTTAAAGAGACGACTTCTCCAACCATTGACAAATGAAAGCTGTATGATTCTCATATTATTATCCAAGGGGAAATAGAGAGGGAATCTGCATGATAAAAACGTCACCGGAACAATCGCGATAATATAAATGACCGTGTTTCAAGCTTCTTCTTCTACCACTACTACTACGACGCGACCATGTTGAAGTCATTGGGAGAGTTCTGCCCCTATGGACGACGACACACAGCACTCCATCCTCATTTGATAAACGATGCCAGCGAGATACAAGAGGTCGACTTCAATCTTTTCAGCAAAGGGGCCAGTTCTGCAAATCGCCAAAAGACATCCAGTTACAACCTTTATGCTGTGGACGGACGACCTTTCAAATACATTAACGAGTTGTCAGGCGACATTGTGGAGCAAACTTCGCATCGGGATCGTCGTAAACTTCCTAATGGTGCTATGGATCTTGAAGAAGAGCTATACGTGGATGGGTCAACGGTGATATGGAGTCGTGGCGGGCATATTGTCAAGTCCTTCAAGTTCGAACTTGAAAGGCAACCAGTGGAATTGGCTTTGTTTGCATGGTTTCGATTCAAAATATCGTATGATGGTGAAGGCGACGAAGCAATGGGACGATGGCATGAAGATGTGTATTACGATGATGGACGTATCCAAGGCAATGAACACAGCACCAACATGATGGATATTGGCAGCAAAAAGAGGAAGCATCCGGATGTGATTTATGAAAACAGCAGCAGCGGCAGCAGCAATATCAACAACAGCAACAAACGACGTGGTACAGCGAGATCGAATACAGAATTACGCAAAGCGTTATGCATCATTCTACGAGATTCAGTCAAGATCTATTTTGAAGATGGTTTAATGTATTCGGTTCATCTCAATTTCCCAGTACAAAGAGCATACGCCTTGCATGTTGGTTTAATACTCGAGAGGAAACGTGCTGATATGATCGATGATGCGAATGCAGCATTTCTTCAACCCTTTGTGTGTATCACGGATCCTATGGGCGAATGTGAATTGGTTACAATGACGGATGATGGGAATCGCTCCTTTTCACTTGATTTTCGTAAAGACATGATGGGTGTGCCTGTGGATCATGAGCTCGTATTTGCAACTTCAGTGGATTATTCACGTGGAGATCCAGAAAAGCAACAGTTGATTGTCACCTACAATGCAAAGAAACATGCCCATTTCGTTTGGATGCTCACCGACGAGGAAGAGAGACTTAAGCAGCCAAAGATTAAGCGAAAGCCGCCACCACAATCTGCAGCGTCATTTCCATCACTCAAAAATCGTAAAAAGTCAAAGAGCAAAAGAGTCAAGCATAACAACATGCCGTCACCCATCGCAACCACTCCTCCACCATTAACTCGCAAGGATTCTTTGGCACAATTTCATGAGGATTTCAGTTCGGATACGGATCAATTGTATGGATCAGAGGCAGGCGATAGCTTTCATGAATCGGATGATGCTGGTCATTTTCTCCATTTGTTATATGAAACGTAAGTCTTTTTCAATGTCAACCTTGCTTTGATCTCATTTACCTTGTTGTCTAGTAATCCAACCAAGGGTGATCGGCGGAAACATGCACGTGATACAGTCTTTTTGGCTCATGACAATGATGGGATGGATCTTTTATGCATCATGAGGAATCGGGAGCAGACCGTCTTGATATTGAGCATCAACAAACTATTGGCACGTGACATGGATGTATTATTGAAAAAGATCTCTGCACGCAGCGCTGTGTCAATCACATCGAAGAACGGCACCAGACACATTCTTCTTTTGCGTACCGGGAATCGTATTCAATTCGTTGTGGAGCCGCGAAAGGAGATACTCGTCGATGTCATTTTACCTTCCACATTATCCGAGAAAATCAAAGAGCTCAGCGATGCAGTTGCAACAAGCTTCAATGTTCACATGGCTGATGGGCGTATCGAACGCTATCGTGCTGATGTTTTTCCATATTCTGGCATAGTCCAGGATGGTGTAGCAGCTTTATCATGCGTCCTTTCCACTTTTACACACGCCTTGTTTCGAAAGCGTCTCATCGAGCATCTTTACAGCACACTCTCCTCCAACAACCCAATACATCGAATGACATGCGAATGGGTTTCATTTATTATCGCCCTTTTATCCTTTGTATCTATCGAGAATTGCAACATTATCACAACAGCAGCTACACTCTTGGACAAAGTTTCAGAACCATCATTTCCTACGTGGCTATCGCTGGTCGATTCATCTACAAAGTTACGACAAACCTATGCGGGTGAACACATCGCCATGGACTTGGAAGCTGTTCTTCGGAGCCTACACATGCTCCATGAAGATTATCGACTATCTCAAATCAAGTCTCGGTCGCTTTTGCCAAAGTTGAATCACTTGATGATCCTCCTATCAGTGTTGTCTGGAAATCGGGAATGGGTAGCACACTATACAAAGGACATTGCTGTCTCTTTTTCTCAAGGTAATAAGCGCGTAATACAAGATGGTAAAGGACGCGATAAATCTCATTCAATTTTAGTCTTGAGCGATCTTAGCCATGTCAAAGGCAAGAAGATCATGTCACCACCTACCGATATTATTGGCACTATACGATATTATTCACCCATTCCACCTCATCGCCTCAGCTTGGAAGATGTCTTTGGTATTCCTCGGATTGACCCAGTGCTTGGTTTACGGTGGAACGCTTTTGGACATACGATCGACATGACTTGGTTACTGTATCGGATGCTGCGAGCTGAGGAATATGAAAGAATGGTCGATCGAATGGTGGAAGAAGAGATAAAACGCTATGAAATCGAAGACCTTCATCCTATCATTGGTGAGCCACTGATAGCAGCTTTGGACCTTTTGCGAGAAAATCCTCCAATGACATGGACTTCAGAACACTACAATTTGATTGGTAAGGTATTCTTTTTGTCCGTGAGGGATATGCTTCGTACTCAGTAATAATCAACAGGTAGGCAGGACATGGTGAATCAATTATTGGAAAGTAAATCAGTGATTGATCCCAATGGCGATCATTTTCGATTGGATACCATTCAGGTACTTGAATCATCATGAGTATTTATTGAATGATTGTTCTAACCAAGGTATTATCCTTAGCCTGTCAAAACGAATATGCATGATCTATGCAAGAGCATCACAATGGACCCACCATCACGATCCACCACCTCCACCTCCACCCATGCATATGATACATTGGATGTCCATACCGAAAAGTTGCGTTTTGGCTATGAAGGGGTTTTGGAAACGGTGCGGAGCTCATTGGATATAACACGAACACCAGAGTTGACTGTGCCTGATCGTCCTGATTTAAGGTAATGGCGCGTTGTGCTTATCGAAATGTGGAAGCTAACCCATGTTTTCTAATAGTGACGCTGATATATCTGCTGAGCACCAAACACATATGATGAATCTCTTGCAACGTACTGCAGCTCTTTCAGTGGGAAGAGGAATTTATGGATTTGGCACCTACATACCCGATTTGACAAAGGACTTTCCTATCAAATCCATCAATCTCTCAGCGAAGCTGCTTCCTTTACGCACCATAGTCACTGCTGATGATCGACATTGGGCACCCGAGTATTTTGATTGGCCTCGTTTTCATAATGGAGTAGCAGCTGGTCTACAGATATCACCCAGTTGTCGAGTAGGTGGATCATGGATTGACTTTTGCAACCGAGAAGAAGAATTACGACCAGAGCATGGCGGATTTCTACTTGCGTTGGGTTTGAACGGCAATTTGAGGGATCTTCCTTTGATCAGTTGGTATCGTTACATGACACAACCATGCGAATTAGCCACCACTGGATTTGTGCTTGGTCTTGCAGCAGCCTATCGAGGAACAAAAAACAGCAAAGTGACCAAACTTCTTGCCGTTCATGTGCCAGCACTTTTACCTTCGGGTTCCACTACACTCAACCATTCTATCGCCATCCAATCTACGTCCCTTGTCAGCCTTGGTTTGGTTTTTATGGGTTCGTGCGATAGATTGATGAGTTCGGTAATGGTGGCCGAAATTGAGAGATACGCCGACGCCAATCCATCTACCTTGGAAGTCAATTTTGAAGGTTGTGCACTAGCAGCAGGATTTGCCCTTGGATTTGTGACACTTGGACGTGGTGATGAATCAGCTGGCTTATTTGATCTTCATCTCAAAGATAAGCTATCCCGTTTAATGCTGGGGCAGACATCATTATCTACAACAGCCACGGGGACAAGGGAACGACCTACAACAGCACAAGGAAAGCATACAACAACGACATCATCATCCCATCATCATGACAACGGATACAAATCATCACGCGACAAGCTTTCTGAGCCAGCTGCCAAACCTATCAACCTTGATGTCACTTCACCAGGAGCCACCATTGCACTTGGTTTAATGTATATGAGGACGAATAACGTTCGCGTGGCAGAATCCATTGATGTATTGATGACTCGGCCTTATCTCAATTACATTCGACCCGATCTTTTAATGCTACGTATTGTGGCTCGAAATATGATCATGTGGAATAGCATTCAGCCTACGGATGAGTGGATCGACAACCATATTCCTGAATTCATCAACCATGATGTTAACCAAGAGCATTCAACGCGTTCCTCCCAATTGATTGAAGCATCAAAACAAGCCATGTACAATATCATCAGTGGTGCATGTTTAAGTCTTGCCCTTCGATTCGCAGGATCGGATAACAAACAAGTGTTCCAATGCTTATTACGTCGACTTGATAATCTTATGAGGATATCGAATATGACCGGTATGACGATTGATGATATACGCTGAATCCATGTATACATGTGGCTAACACTGCTATGATGTTTAGCTGTAGGTTTCCAAGAAAACATTACACGAAGCGTGGTGCGATCATGTGTCGGGGTGGTGGCAACGGCCGCAGCAATGGTAGTTGCAGGAACCGGCAATTTGGATTTACTTTCACGCCTCAAGACCTTGCATGGTCGTGTAGGTCCACACACACGATATGGTGATCATATGGCAGCGCATATGGCAATGGGCCTTCTATTTGCAGGATTGGGTGGTTATACATTGAGCTCGTCCATGGAAGCCACTGCAGGGCTGCTTTGTGCTTTTTATCCATTTTATCCTATTTCGCCCGATGATAATCGATATTACTTGCAAGCGTTTCGTCATCTTTGGGTCATGTCGATGGATGTGCGGTGGTTGATGCCATTGGATGTGGACACTGGCAAACCATGTCGAGTACCTCTTTTGGTCAATGTACAACAGGATGAACCATGGCTCCCAGAACAAGTAACACGAGAAATGCGGATATTTGCACCAAACGTTCTTCCAAGCTATACCCTTGTCAAATCTATCAGACTCGACAGCTCCCGTTATTATCCATTGTGTCTCAAGTTGGATGGAGGTTCTTATCAAAAAGCGGTGACAAATTCGGGCATGTTGTATATCCAAAGGCGGCCTGGATGCAAAACCCATGATGAGGTAGGTCCAAAAATGAGCATTGAAGAGAATTAGCTTACTTAAACTCTTTTTCGTTGCTGCAGTGTCCCGAAGATAATATCCCATTGGATGGTGTTATGTCATTGAAGATTGATTAATATATACACACACACACACATGCATCATTGATATATAAAAAAAGGTCTATGCAAATGGACTGTGCTTCACCAATGGCAACACAAAAGATGGGGTCGTGCATGAAGAATATTAGTTAATCTTCTTGGAAGGAAACTTTAAATTTTGTACCGGGAATCATTGATCGGTAACACAAAGTTTACAATCGTGGAACATATGGACATGATAGAAAACAAATTACGTTCATTGTTCAGGGTATACTACAGAACATTTTACAGTTGCAACTATATATACACGCAACACAATGGGAATTCAGGGGAGGGGATGAAAGTAATATCAACAACGAGTCAATCCGGGAGTTGCAGGCATTTCCTCTTTGCCGGGAGGAGAAAGCATTTTGCTTGTTTTGGACATGCGACGTTTCCATGAGAGGCTCAGAGATGATTTGCGAAAATGAAACATCTTTTTAGGTGATGCTGGAGTAGCGTGATTGTTGTTGTTGCTGTTATTTGAATCATGGTGATGATGGTGGTGGATGAAGTTGGCTGTTGAATGTGGGGTGGAAGGTGGTTGTTGAAGTTTCTTTTCGTATTCGTGCAACTGATACAAAAGACTGAGATTGGGGTTGATGCCAGGTGCCCGCACCTTGACATAATCGTAAGCCTCTTGCATCGGTAGTTGTAATCGCTTCATGATATACGCAATGACCACAGTGGCAGAACGTGCTACACCACATTGACAATGGACCAGGATGGTATAACCAGCATCACGTGCCTGATCAATGGCTGCAATAGCCGCATCAAGCTCATGTACGAGGTTATCCTGATTATGTTTCCAGGGTATTTTTTTGTACACAAAGGATTGTTGTTGATGGAATCGTGTGGGGCTGGTGGTACTGTTATTGTTGTTGTTATCAAAGAAAAATCGTGGTGAGGAAGGAGACATGTCGAATACATTGGTGGCAATGGTATGAAGACTAGATGCAATGCTGCTGGCAGTGGATGTGCGAGAAAGTGAAGGTGATGGTAAAGGTGGTCGATCCAATATCTCTTCAAATGTTGTGAATTGCTGCTCCTGAGGATGAACCACTTCCTCAGCAACATTTAACATGCATTGTACAGAAAGCTGTCGTAACATTTCCAAATCAAGCGTGTTCCTTTCTGCCCCGAGATAAAGTTGTGGTAAGATGCGTGAGGGGCCATGTTGATAAGGATCGTAATGTGATGTTTCGAATTCCATTTTGTGAGGAGTGGCTGGTGCAGTTAGGAGAGGGTTTGATGAAGAAGAAAGACATAGAGACAAGTTCTTGTTGTTGCGTCGTCGACTAGCAAGGCTTGATGAGGAGGATGCACTCGCAGCAAACGAGAAAGGTCTCTGTTGTCGTGGGCTCGCTAAAACCGGTGTGCTGGTTGTAGCGAGTGGAGCAGACATGTCAAGTTAAAAAAAAAAGGTACGCGAAAAAGTGAGTGTAGACAACGAGTAAACGGAATGAGCTAGGTTATATAGGAGGGAAATGATAGTTTTGCAAAGTTAAATAGCGGAATCGCAAATCAAGCGACATAAATTACTTGCCCAATCAGAGCAATAAGCAGCAAATTGCACATCGCCATGTACAACTCGATCTCTTCCATGTTCCAGACTTGATTGCTAAACTTACCTTTCGCATACTTTTCGGTGTAATGATGCATCTGTTACAGCACTTGCGGATTACTCTATAGAAAACATGCCACGCTTTCTGATGTAATATCGCTGGATGGTACCGAGCTAGCATATCCGATGGATTCCGAAACATGATTTCATAGCTTCAAATTGTCCGATTTGTTGTACCTGTCGTTCCTGCGGAACCGACATCCGCAAAATCAAATAGGGAAAGAAGCAATTAAATTGCTCTCTCTCACTCTATTTATGCAAATGCTTGTGCAGCCCTCAACTTTAGCCAGTTACCAAATGATCCTGACTAAACCTTTTCAAAGCCAAGTTACCAAGATTGGAAAATACTTGTAACAATGTTAATTTTTCTCCCTTTTCTCTCTCCCCAGTTGGCGGGTCGGCGTCATAGATGTAAGCGGTAAATGATGTGTGTGGCGCCCAACAACTGCAGGTTAATGATCACATAGTTACCATGGTACAAGATGGGTACATTATTATTACGACTATTAGACAATGATGATGAACTAGCGAAATCAAAGTACTATCCTCCTTGGGAGTTTTGGGGGGTGCTGGTGCACACAATACACAACACGTAAGGCTTTTTTTAATTTCTGCCGTGGGATTGTTATTATAAAAGCTTGGATCTCTACTGTGACAGAGATCCCTCCTTTATTAAAGGCGGGTTTGATGCCATGTTTGTTGTCTACCATATAAGGCTAAATGATTCGCATAATGCAGTAACAGCAACCTAATGTTGATAAGAGAGAGAGAGAGGGCGCCATTGCCAACAACAACAACCCATTACCGATAAATAGTTTTTCCGCCAAAGACATCTTTACTCATCGTTACCAGCTGTGAGACCTTGGTTGATTCCCTTAAAAACGAGAAGGATTCACGGATAAGAAAAAGAGGTCATTCTTTCTTTTACACGAATGCCGTTGATACAATTTTCTCAAAGAGCTACCATCAAATTATCCCAACGAGCATTCTCATCATGCAGCATTCTCCTTAATAACAACAAGCAGCAGCTGTTAGAGCAATGGCGGGAAACGATCAGCAGAAAAAAAGTCATTGAACATGATGCGATTACTCCTTCAGCGTTTAATCTTTTGGGGAATACTCTAAACGATCCAGTGTATCGACATGACTATCTACCAAAGAATGGCACCGAACTTCCTCCAGCATGGCACCAGGCCTATTTCCCACCCCGTGTAACAGAACAGGAGCTATCACCTGATGGTTATGAGCAGGACTGGAAACCCCCATCGCCATTCACGCATCGCATGTGGGCTGGTGGTGAGCTCGAGTGGAATGTCGACAATCCTTTGAGGGTGGGCGATCAAGTTGAAATGGTGTCGAGTTTACGTGATATCCAATTTCGACCTGCAGGGAGGAGAGGAGACTCCGTGTTTATTTGGATCGATAAAAAGATAAGCAATCAAAAAGGCTGGGCCATGACCGAAACGCGTAGTTGGGTCTATGTGCAACCCACTTCCTCCTCCCCTGACAAGAATGGATCATCGTCGTCATCCAAAAAGACACAAGCTATCTTTGGTAAGCAAGGTAAAAAAAGCAATAGCATCTCACCCTCTCTGATGATCTATATATATATATATATAATAGAATTACCTCACCATGACTTTTCCTTCGAGATAACACCTACACCCATTACGTTGTTTCGATTCTCAGCTCTGACCTTCAATTCACATCTCATCCATTACGACCATCAATATGCAACCGAAACAGAACATCATCGAGGTAATTAGTGCTGTGATTTATACCATTGATTGAATGATTGATGATTGATGTTCTTTAGGTTGCTTGGTCCATGGTCCTCTTTCATACACCTTGATGATGAATACATTGAATCGCTATCTCAAAGAAAACGATCCTACATCTGTCATCCAGTCATTCAAGTATCGCTGCCGGTCACCATTGGTAGTGAATGAAGCAATACGCGTTCAAGGCAAGGCCGATCCTGATACACCTGGTCAATATTCACTTTGGGTAGCTGATGCCCAGGGCAACATGGCCGTCAAAGGTACCGCTACAGTGGCCACTAAATCCTCTTGAATGGCATTTATCCTAGTATTTTTGAATCGTAAAAGTGTTTTTTATTGCATGATTCGTTCATAAAGTGACATAAAAAATAAGGTGGTAGTAGTAACTCCTTGTCAACATGATGTTAAGCTATCATTTGGGCAGGTTGAATGAAGAAGAAGGGTGGTTATGATACAGGAATAGGCTACTTGTAAAACTGGTATCTTGTTATTGATGGGTGTGGGACCACAGTTATTGTTACTTGGAGAAGCGAATGATGGATCACGTGACGAAATTCTTGACTACGCGGAAAGTGAACATTAGAGGAGGTGCTTCTCTTCATAGCATGATGATTAAATTAAGTCAAGGTAGGTTGTATTCTTGAGTACGAGATCGTCCTCCTATATTCACATTGCACAGACGAAGCCGAGATCTACGATCGACAGATCCGTTTATGGGGCGTGGATGCACAACAAAGGCAAGTATTGACATGTCAAACGCTCTCGCAATGTCGCGTTCTAATGACCGACTACAACAGAATCCAGAATGCCAGCGTATTGGTTGCAGGAGTACGTGCTTTGAGTAACGAATTGTGCAAGAACTTGGCTTTGGCTGGTATTGGAAGTATCACATTGCTCGATGACAAGGTCGTGGACGATGACGATTTGGGTGTCCAGTTCTTTTTGGAGGAAGGTGCGCGTGGAAAAAATGTAAGCATATGGGTGAAGAGGTTCGATGATGTTGTATTCACTCAATACTGGATAAGCGCGCAGAGGCAGTAGCACCAGCTATACGTGCTCTTAACCCGCGTGTCAAGGTCGAGGTGGATCCATCCAACGTCGCTGACAAGCCGGATTCCTTTTTTCAAGCCTTTGACATTGTTTGTATGATCCATCAAGATGCAGCGGCCTTGGTAAGTGCGCATAGATCGAATCGTCTCAGCTACTAACCCCATATAAAAGATCCGTGTTAACCAGGCAGTACGCAAGGCCGACAAGCGTATCCCTTTTTATGCCGCTGATGCTTTTGGTTGGGTTGGATACATCTTTTGTGATCTAGCAAAACATGAATACATCGAGTAAGTAGATGGAGTTGCTATACATTGGTTTGTTTTGTATTAAGCTTTCTTCATTAGAGAGAAGGAAATATCATCGTCGCAATCAGAGGAGACAACAACAAAGCGCATCCAGCATGTAGAAGAATATGTGACTCTTGAAGAATCGTTACAAGTCGACTATTCCAATATACCAACAAACAAACTCAAGAAGAAATCAGCCCTTGGTTTTGTTATGCACAGTAAGGACGAAAGAATCATTGCCTTCAGCAGCCACATGGACTAACATATACTCATAGTGATACTCAAGCACGAGCTCAAGCACAATCGGCCAATCACGGGAGTTGATGCTGAGGACCTGATAAAGAACAAGAGCGTTGCTTTACAAGAAATGGGCATTTCCGATGGAAGCTTCATTGATGATGATCTTATCAGGTAACGTTGTTCTGGATCCACAGCGCATGTATATTATAGGTACTCATACATGGGATAGTCATGTTGTGTCCCTTTTCGATTCTGAGTTAGTTCCTGTCACGGCTATTGTTGGTGGCGTTTTAGCACAAGAGATGATCAAGGTTCTTTCACAAAAGCAGCTGCCGATCCAAAATTGGTTCTATTACAATGGCTTATCTGGTAGGAGGAATGAGTATATTAAGAGAGAATTTGATGAGGATACTGATCGACTACTACTACTGCTTTTCTATATAATAGACTCTGGCATGGTCCATTGCGTACGAAATGAAGAGAAGCCAGCTGCCAAAGAAGCGCCTCAGGATACGATAGTTTTATAAGGGTGTGAATGAATGTATAATACAAAACGTCTATGATGAATTTTGGGGGGCTATAGTGTCAAAAGTCCTTGATGAATGGCTTGCATGGCCTTGAGTGCGTGATGTCGTGAGATAACACAAGAGATATTGATCTCGGATGCACCTTGTGAAATGATCTCGATATTAACACCAGCCGTAGCCAGTGCAGAAAACATTTTGCCTGCTGTGCCAATAGAATTTTTCATGTTTCTACCCACAAGGGATAAGATGGCCATTTCTTGAAGTAGATCCACCTATGTGATATACTTTGTTGAATACGGGATACGACCAGCTATTTTCCATTGACTTACCCTGCCCAATGACTGTAAAGAAGGCATCGCTCTATCAAGGCTTGTTCGGACTGCATCAGGACCCAAAGCCATGGAAACATGCACCTCTGAAGTTGAGATCAAATCAACAACGATGCCATGTTCATCAAGTACCTCGAATATCTTTGCCAAGAATCCATGACTGACATTTTTCCGATTTGAGTGAACGTTGAGTACACAGATATCATCCTTGATAGTGACAGCGGTTGGGAGTCGTTGTTGGGTATGGGTTGTCATGTCAACGTCGGTATTTGCAGGATAGATGATGGTGCCCGAGCCAGCAGGATTTTCAACGTTCTTTATGTGGATAGGAATCTGGGCACGAATCACTTGCTCCATGGTGAAAGGATGAATGACTTCAGAGCCATAATAAGTAAGTTCGGCAGCTTCTTCAGGAGTGATGGTGGGTAAAAGGCGAGCAGCTGTCACTTTTCGAGGATCAGCAGTAAAAACGCCGTCGACTTGCTTCCATATTTGTAATTCGCTTGCTTGTAGTCCAACAGCTACCAGAGCAGCACAAAGATCCGTATACCCACGTCCAACAGCTGAAAGCAAACTTCCAGGAACGTAACCAAAGAAACCAGTGAGGATAGGCACTTTGTCTCCACAGCTGATCACCGAGTCGGCTAAGCGTTTTGATAAATAATCGTAAAAGGATTGGTCGAGTTGAGAAAAGGGTTGATCGACGATATTGGTGAGTTGCACTAGCTGGCTGTCAATGCCCCGAGTTTGTAATACAGCTTGAACAATGGTGCAAGAAAGGATTTCTCCCATGCCAGCGATGATGTCTCTTGATCGCAATGATATTTCATCAATGATCTAACAATGAAGAGGATCAAAGAATGAATGGATGTGTACATACACAATAAGCCTTTTCCTCCTTTACCTCGGCTGCTTGAAGAAACGAGCGGAGCTTGCGACATTCCTTTCCAATTTGTTCTTGAAGTTGTTCAAGGATAACCGGATCTTGAACAAGTCGTTCAGCTGCTTCCATATGATCTGCTGTAATTTGCTTGACAATATCAAGATGCTTGTCTGAACCAGGGGTCAATGCTTCTTGAGCTGCTCGTAATAGTCTACAATGAATGAACGATCGTATAAATAAGGTTGATCATATAAAGAGATGATGAATAATAAAGAGACGTAACTGGTTGGTGGTTCCTTTTTCCTTGGATTCTCCACTCATTGCCGAACATACAATGACAACTCGGTGCTTGTCGAGATATGACCTTTTATGTAACTCAAACGTCAGGTGGGCTGTATATGTGTGGGGTTGACATTAGTAGGCTTACGGTACGATGGTCTCTGCAATGGTGTCAAGAAAGTTGCCCACGCTTGTTCCTCCATATTTCTGTACGATCCAAGGACGACCTGGAGGATTACAACGAGGAGGGAATGGAGACTGCATCGAGGACGCCCTTCTTTTGACGGAAACACTTGCTTGGAAAGGAATGAAATTCAACACCCGTTGACCGATGATCTATAAGCTGATCTCAAAGTCGCAGTTTTATATATCACTCAACACATCTCCAAGCACAGACCAATTGATGACATGATTTGACTCTTCTTCTCCCGCCCATCAAATCAACCTCCACATGATAATCACATAAAATTTGCTATTGTTGTTATAATCTTCATATCAAATGAATGACAATGTTAAGGGAGAAAAAATGTTAATCTTTGCGAATGGGAGTGGTGGATCGGAAGCGAGACGCTATAACAGGAGTATCATCACTAATATCATCCAACAAAGGACGAGAAGATCTTCGACTACTAGGGCTAACAGGAGAAGAGATGCTTGGACTTCTTGGTCCTCCATTAAACATTACAGGCCGTGGACCATATGGTGATTGATGGGCAAGGGCTCCAGGTGGTGGTGGTGCTGCTGGTGCCATATACGCTGGATGCATCATGTAGGGTGATGGTGGGCCACCAGCTGCAGGAGACATTGGATGATTGGGTGGTATGGCCAAATAAGGTGGCATGCCCATTGCTGGTGGTGGTGGAGGGTACATTCCAGGTGGACACCCATTTGCGTATGCCATCATCTAACATTACATTACATCACACGTTAGTCAATTGCCATAGAGATGATAATACTTGCTATCAATACCTGTTGTTTCATCCATTGTTGTTGTCGTTGCTCCATAAGACGCCGTTCCTTTTCAATATCAATGTGATGTTGTTGCACTCGACCAGAGACTCGCATATTGTTGCCTTGCTTTCGATCCTTTTCACGGCGAGATATCATGCCAACGAATCCTCCTTCAGGTACTTGTGTCTTGTTTTCGTCAATTTGAATAAATGGTTGTCCTGTTGCACGACAATATTGGATTTGTTCCTTGGCTGTGAGTTGTTCACCAAGATAAGTATCCAAAAGGCTATTTTGTGTAGCAAAGTGATCTGATAGCGATGGTATCATGGGCCCAACTTCATCGTATTCGCCTTCATTATATCCATAGTCATATCCACCATATTCGTCACAGTCATAAGGATGCTGACTCTTGTTGTATTCTTCATCATTATCATCGTACCATCTGCCAGCAGGGTCCTGTGATCCTTGTGGTTCCCAAGAACGCCGTCTTTGTGATGACAATGGAGCAAGGAAACTACTAGCACTGCTACCTGCACCAGAAGATGACAAATGATCCACCGACTCACGTCCAGAAAGCAAACAAGTTGAAGGCAAGGAATGTTTACGTGGGGTATCAGACGAAGAAGATGTTGTCATGTACTTTGCAAAATCCATGCTTAGCGAAAAGTCATCGAAAAGACCACTTTCCTTATTGCTATTGGATTGCTGCACCGTAGATGTTTCTCCTGATTCTCCACCTCCTCGTTGCTGTTGTTGTTGTTGTGGTAATAGCCGTGGAGAAGTTGCAACATCAAATCCATTACCAAAGTCAAAATCGGGAACAAGCGGATGCCCTTGGTTGCCACGACTGGAACCTGATATTGCTGCTGTTGTTGAAGCTGCACTCGTTTTACCAATAGGCTCATCATCGCTATCAGATTCTTCGTTGTCGTCGTCGTCTTCTTGGTCACTAGAGTCTTCACTTGCATCTTCTTCATCACTCGAATCCATGATTTGACGAGGGAAAAGCTGGTGTGGATCTCGTGAAAAGCGTGCCATATCTTGTGGAGATTCACGACTATCGGAAGCAGATCGTTGACGGTAAGAAGGGATAAATGCACTATGGCAATCATCATCATCCTCGTTATCCTTGTCATCGTCACAGGCAACAGTAATGAGTGGGAGACTATTGGCACGAGCACCACCACGAATAGGCTGAGACATGTTATGATGAATGGCAGCTAGGCAAATGCGTTCAATATCACGCTGTGATAAAGGTCCTGGATCCATTGCAAGCACCAAATCTTCGGGTTCCAAAAAAAGACGAGGTGATGCAGTGCATCCATAATCAAGAGAAAGTGGATCAGTGATATCCGATAAAAGAGTACCAGGTCGTCCATGTAAATGAAAAGCGTCAAAAATGGCCATAAGGATTGTGCATAATTGCTGACGGCTATCAGTCATCAATTGCACATGGCCGTCTTGATATCTTCCGTTGCATTCAATTGTGCCTTCCACACGCACCATCAATCCTAGTTGCTTGTTATCCAACAGCTGTGGTTTCTCAGGGTATATAGCATATGCATGTGTCACTTGGGTCATTGTTGCTGCTGCCGTCTTGCTCTTTTTTGTCTCCAAAAACTTCAATGATGCACCTCCACCATGATTACCGATCGTGGTACTTGCTTTTCTTCCAAACAATGATTTGCGTCGGACACCGCTACTGCTGTCTACAATCACCCAGTACTTGTGCCAATCTTTTCCATCCATTCGCACCTGTAATGTTGATTCCCACCGTGTAGGGCTATTGTAATCTTCGGGTGTACCTTGATCCAATGTTGGGAGCAAGAGTCGAAGAGTAAAGAGCATATGCAGCTTTTTGCTTTCAAAGCATGATAAACGCATCGCACATACCCAACGTCCAAGTGTTGCCTCATCTGGAAGCTCGAAGCGCTGTGTCTTTGATCCATAGCTCATATGTACGGCAATAACAAGTCGTTCATCCACCACTTGTCGCTCCACCGAAACATCCGATATGTTAAAATACTGTGGTAGAATTCGTGGTGATTGCACTTGTGCATCCCACACAGACAATGTGGGTCCAGACAACTCCGCATAACATCGTGTGCGTTGTTGATCTCCATTGTACTTGTATAGAAATCCTTCAATGTACACCTTTTGACAGTAGTTGTCAAACGTCTTGATAAATGCTCTCATTTCATCGGGTTGGTTTCCATAACTGCTAGTGCTGCTGAGGTTTTGGCCAATACTGCTGCTGCTGTCGCAATTGCTGCTAGTGCTACTATTGCTTGGAGATGTTCCTGTTGGGCTGTCAGACGTCGATGACATCCCTGGTTTGATGAAACATGGTGGTCGAAAGCTGACAGCAGTACGAGCACTTGACAAAGGGACTTGATAGCTTGTTTCAGGACTCATTTACACTCGCTCTATAATCTAGTGCGGTCTATCCGAATAACTAGTTGGGTTGAATAAGGTTGTTACATCCATATACATATAACATATGCTTACCACGGGTTTGGTTTTTAAAGGAAAGGAAGAGGGACAAAGTCAATAAAATAAAAAAAAAGAACAAGAAATACTGATGAACAAGGATTGTGTCGACGACGCTTTAAAGAGGACATATCAGGGGCACGAGAGAGGGGAGGCCGCATCTTCCAAACGCAAGACTATAGGCACTGAGCTATTCTGTTCACGCTCGTAACTCCTTATTTCCTAGTATATGAGTAACAAACGATTAGGGGACGTCCCTTTTACACCACGACAAACTCCAATTATTAGAACAAGTCCTTTTTTTAGAGGCTTTCTCCCATTCATTGCTTGTTGGGCGGGAAGCTACTTATCACGCAAAAACAATTCATCCCCCATTTTCCAAATCAAGTATCTATTGGGGGATTGGCTGACTGTCGTACCAGAAATTCACCCACATTGGTTGGTGGCCAATGGTTGATCAGTGAATCATTGTGCTTAAGTGCAGATGAGCCGATGTGATTGGATCTCACTGACTCGTCACCGCCGCTCTCGTTAATGCTATATAAGCACCCCTTGGATCTGACACCATGGAGAAACAGGCATTCTTGCATTTTCTTTTATATTTTTTCCTTGCTATTCAATCCTACTTTTTCTTTTCTAACCATGGCCATTGCAAACGTCGACAAGCAGAGATTGGTTGTCTTTGATACCAGCCTGAGAGATGGCGAACAGGTAGGGTATATATACAACATCCCTTAATTCACTTGGAGCTCATTGTGTGTGTGTGCTTTATAGTCTCCTGGAGTATCTCTCAATACGGATGAAAAGATCGTCATTGCCAAGCAACTTTCTCGCCTTGGTGTCGATGTCATTGAAGCTGGTTTCCCTATTGCTTCTATTGGTGACTTTGAAGCTGTCCAACGCATCGCAAGAGAGGTGGGCCCTTTGATGGAAGGTCGTGAGCACATTGGTGAGCCTATCGTAAGTTTTTATTTTTACATACCAAAGTTTACTAGGGCATCGTTTATGCTGATACATTACATCTTTGATAGACGATTTGTGGTCTTGCACGAGCTACTCCTGGTGATATCAAGCGATGTGCTGAAGCTATTGCTGATGCACCCCGTCGTCGTATTCACACCTTCCTTGCTACCTCTGATATTCATTTGAAACACAAGCTCAAGATTGATCGTGACGAATGCATCAAGCGTGCTGTGGAGGCTGTGACACTTGCTCGTTCTTTTGTTGACGACGTTGAATTTTCCTGTGAGGATGCAGGTCGCTCTGATCCTGAATTTTTGTGCAAAGTGCTTGGCGAGGTGATTGCTGCTGGTGCCACAACGCTCAACATTCCTGACACTGTGGGCTATAATCTACCAGAGGAATATGGTGCCTTGATCAAGCATTTGGTTGAGAATACGCCTGGTGCTGATAAGGTGACTTTCTCCACTCACTGCCACAATGACTTGGGTCTTGCAACAGCCAACACATTGGCAGGTATTAAGAATGGAGCACGACAAGTGGAGGTTACTATCAATGGCATTGGTGAAAGAGCTGGCAACACTGCAATGGAGGAAGTGATTATGGCAGTACACACCCACCCCACCGGATTCCCAGTGTATCACAACATCAACACAAGACTTATCTACCCCACATCTGTACTTGTCTCCGATCTCAGCGGCATGGTCGTTCAACCCAACAAGGCTATTGTGGGTCGCAACGCTTTCTTGCATGAATCTGGTATTCATCAGGATGGTGTTCTCAAGAACCGTCAAACGTATGAGATCATCAGCGCTGAGACTGTGGGCGTTACCGATATCGCCCTTGTTCTTGGCAAGCACTCAGGCCGCAATGCTTTCCGTGAACGTTGCAAGGAATTGGGTTACGCCACCATCAATGAAGAAGAGTTCCAAAAGGCATTTGTTGACTTCAAGACCCTTTGTGACAAGAAAAAGAACATTGACAATGATGATATTCTCTCCATCCTCAGCAATTACAATACCAAGCCAAGCTCTCATGTTGAATTGTAAAACCCTTTTTCCTCCTTCCCCTCTTCAATGCACATAATGCACTTTTAGCATCCTTCTTCCTCCATCCTTTGTACAGTATTCCTATACCCGAGCGTCTTTTAATCTCTTTTTCCTTTAATACATGTGATTGAAAATTGAAAAAGCTAAACATTACAAAGCATCCATGTGGTTAAAAAGCGTCTTACTACACGTAAAGTATTAGTATCGTTATGAAAAGATGACATGATATTGCTCCCATCAGTAGAAAAGTTAAGCCATCGGAAGACAACCCCTTTGATACAAAGAGACACCTTCAACTGCAGCTGTAATACATGCGAACCATCATTTGGGATATCAGTATTGAACATAAAAAAGTAAACTTACCAAGTGAAAGACAAAGCAATGAAAGAAGGAAGAGAAAAAGAGGGAAATAGATCGAAAGATCAAGGGCGTTTATACCGATTTGTTTGTTGTATATCACCAAACAGTTCAGGGGTGGGTCGGTTCCCCCCACCCACCATTTCAAACGCGCTGTGCTCTACTTTTTGATGCAGGGTATGTTTCGGAATGCATGACATCAATATGATTTCAGCCCATTTACGGTGGGTTTTATATATAAATTTTTGGCAATTGCGATTTCCTCTCTTCTTAAATATGTTTCGTCACACTCTTAACAAGCGACTATGCCAACGCACTTTCCATTCCTCCATGCGTACGTGGAGCAAAGGAGGTAAGATGCTAATACTGTGTGTGTGTGTGTGTGTGCATACGCAATACTCATATTGTTGTGTGTGTAACAGCAAAAGATGACGAGGCAGCTCAAACAGCCAAAAAGTACGTGGGCAAGATTCACGAAGAAGAGAAATCCAAGGAGCCACATCCATCACCCATATCCCAAAAGTCCCGCGAGAAATATTCCGAAATGGAGAAGAAGACACAGGAGCATGATGAGAAGAAACAAAAATGAGCATGCTGTTATTGTTGTAAATAAAGACCCTTTCGAACTATAAAACCACTATACTAGCGCAACACAGGATCATCACAAGTACACCCCAACCGATCAACAGACCAGCTGCTAATGTAAGTACCCTGGATGACGAGGTTTGGGGACCAGCAGATGATACAAGGGCTTCACGTTCTGATTGCTGGATCGATTTTATGCTCTTGGTCTTGTTGGTCATGAGGTATGCACCGCCAGGGATGATCCAAGCAAGGCTCGTCGCCGCCAAGGCTCCTACCAATGCGTAGACATTACCCAGATTGCGTATGGTGACACCAAAATAAAGCAGCATGATCGAAACCAATATTGTCACCACCCAATGCAAGACTTGACTTGGATGATGTTCTAAGCCAAAGTATTTCAAAATACATTCACGAGTAGGATAGGTCCCCATTCTATGAGAGAAAAAGAGTGAGATTTTCCTTTTCAATGCTGTTATCACCATCACCATCCTACTTACGGAATAGTAAGTATCATGCTGATACCAAGTGCAAGGCGCCCAATGTTGATAATGATATCGTCGGTGGCAAAGTTGAGAAAAACATTGGATTTGACGTCGTATCCAAACACAAAAAAGCCTGTAACAGCGAACACCATCGAAATCACCCAACTCATAGTCGTTGCAAGCACAGTAGTCTGATACCATCCACGAGCACTTTGATCTGCAAGGCTGAGATAATTGCTGAAAGCCACATGAGGACACGCGAAAGCAAACGCAATAATGCCCAATGCACTACACACGTTGGGACCAGTGACTGTAATAGGAAGTGTATGGTCGTCATCGACATAAGCTGGGGCCCGAACGAGAATGACAACGATAATCAACGGGATACAGAGTACAGACACAATCGACCATCGCGCCAATCGCCCTATTGATCGTGGCAGATTAAGTGGGAACACCTAAAGGCATTCGATTAAGGCTGTTGCATAGACAATAAAAAGCCCTTGTTGTTGCATACCAAAAAGATTGAAACCAGACAAATGACTGTTGATCTGCTTTTCAAAAAGGAGTATTGGGGAAAGTAAAGTGAGAGTACGGATGGAATGGTGTCTCCAAGCACTGAGAACAGGATGATTAATGCATTCAAATGATAAATGATGATGACATGCAACTTACATATGTAATAGCTGATCGTGATGCCAATCGATTGAAGGAGAAGAGTCGTATTCAAGAACCAAAAACCAGGTCTTCCAAGTAAATACTCCACAAGATCCGCATACTTGTAAATGTGTACTCGATGACCAGCCGTTATCAGCATGTAAAGGCCCAGCTGTGAAATCAATGCGACAAAGATGGAGGCTACTAGTCCAAAGATAAGACCAGCATGGTATATAGCAAAAGGAAGGCCGATAATCCCAGCACCCACGGTAGCATTGACAAGATTAAACGCAACTTCCACTTTGTTACGTGTGCCATAGCCAGGTTGATTGGCTTGAAGAACGTCGTGATCGATTCGAATCGCTTCCTGTGCTGTTGTCAGGTTATTATATTCAGCATCATCCGTGCTGCCGTAAGGTGGCATATGAAAATGTGTGTGTGTGTGTGTGTAAAGTGTGTGTGAGAAAGAAGGAAAAAAGAATGAGTGAGAGAGGGATTGCTTCACCGCTCAACTTTTTCTCTCTACGTAAGCATGGCTGGAAATCAATCTTCCAAGTTCACTTGAGTAATCTGCATGGTCCAGTTTGTACACAAATATGCTTTATCTATCTATCAATACCCATTTTTACAAGTCATGTGTAGGGACGATTACAACCAGAGAGAAAGAATATACATGTATTGCTCACACATTCATAACAAGTTTATTTAACTGCTTGCTGTTGGCCGCTTCTTTTTTTCAGCTTCTTCTTCCTTTTCCTTTTCAATTTCAGCTACAACCTTTTCCACCTCTTCTGTTTCCAAGCTCTGATACAATGACATCAATTAATACAATAATATCATTGAGACTATCTCGATGGATACATACCTTGACTTTGCCATTAGGAAGCATGACAGAGATCTCGATGTTTTTGGCACCGGTTTGAACAACCTAAACGTTGCATTGTCAGCCTTGAATTAATCGTTGCATGACACTTGACACACTCACCTCCAAGAGAGATCGCACAGCCAACTTGATTGATTCCTTGTCATCCATGTCATCCTTATAGTTCTTTTCCAAGAATTCACGAACAGTTTGAGAACTTCGTCCAATCGAGTTGGCTTTCCAAGCAGTGTAAATGCCGGATGGTTCGGTCATGTATAGCTTTGGCTCATTATGATCGAATCCAACCACCAAGGTCGAGATACCAAATGGACGTACACCACCGCTTTGTGTATATTTCTATACCAATTTCGTATGAATTGATAGTCCAATCCCCTATATGCACTCTTGCAAATTACATACCTGCTGCACCTGAGCAATATAGCGTGTAATGTATTCGACTGATGGTGGATCCTCCACTGTCAAACGATGGCTTTGGCATTCGATACGAGCTTTGTTAACAAGAACACGAGCATCAGCCGTCAGACCTTGGATTGATAAAGTGGGTAAGCAACGTATAGTCGAGTTGATAACTGTAAAGTCGTCTTCATTTACCAGCAAATGCTAAAGCAATATGTTCATCGAGCATGCAGATCTTTCGAATGGTTCTGGGGTCCTGCAACTTCAATACTGACTTCTTCTCGACACCAAGAACAACTACGTCTTTGCCGCGGACACCCACCTTCAAGTATATATTTCAGGTTAGTTACATTAGTTCCACCACGCGCGAGATGCCATGTCAAGAAAGCTTACAGCACAGGTGCCTTTTCGAACAGCCTCGGAAGCATATTCTACTTGGAAGAGATGGCCATCAGGCGAGAAAACGGTCAATGCACGGTCGTACGATCCACTCATGGCTAACTGGGAAGAAGGACTATGAAATGCCACTAAGGAACGCGCGTCCTGAAGGAGTTTTGAAATGTCCAAGATCACCTGACTTGGCGGTTTGAGCTGAACACGAATCCTCTACAATAGATGTACCCTGATTTCCCCACACACGTACGCACACAACCCTTCTCTTTTACACAAAGCTTCATATGCAAAGAAACACACACACTTCACACGCAAAGTGAGTATCCAATATCAAATCTATATTCTTAGCACACGTATACTTATCACAATGACATGAACAAGGCCGTCACTTGAAGTACTAAAGAAGGGGAATCACTAGACTAGGTGCGCGACATTTTTCGACATCGAAGGCGCGACATCCTTCTAGTAGTTTAGTATCCAAAATACTGTATCAGTTTATGTTCCTCCGATAGCCAATTGCATCCCCTACATCAAAACATTCATACAAGACAAAAGAAAAGTAAACATGCGACTTAGAAAGATTGTCAACTTTACATACCATATCTTGTGGTAATAACAAAAATGCATGAGAGATCAAGCACCCATGAACGTTCATCCACGAAACATCCCGTATCACAGGAAATTGCTACTACTGTGGACGTCTACGTGGAAGACAATAATCATCGCTGCAATGAATTTTTGATCGCTAAGGGACGTCGACCTGTGTCTCATTTACCAAAGGCCAAGGAAATGATCAATCGCTCTGCTGTCATCGTTGGTGATGATGTAGATGTCTAGATGATGATTTGCTTTGTAAGTCTCATACAAAGAAACAACAAGATGATGCGATGATGAAATACTGATACCAGTAACCATATGTAGAGGGACAAAGAACACACGCCATTTTGAATGATAGTGCCACATTCTCTGCCGTTACAGTAGTAGCAAATTTTGCCAAATCACAGAAATAAGGATCATACAGATTCATGGTTATATACAACTAGGATCAATGCAATCAAAAATAAAACGTATTGTTATCACTGAACCACACGATAATATCTGGTATAATGGTCGCGACATTCAACACCCATTTGAAGTAATGGACCTTGAAGGCAACGAAAAAGCTAGCATTGGTTGACAACAAGCAGGATTTTCAAGGAGACTACAGGCAGTGACAGGGCTGGTGGCGCCAAAGGAAAACCCTGTCAATCTCATCATTCAAGAAGAACCAAGCAATGCTGCAGGATCAAGTAGTCAAAAGAGAAACAAAAGGGCGCATCAAGCTGATCGCGATTCTTATTGTTGCTGTTGATACGTCGTGTGCTTCTAGGGAACGTTCGAATGTGTGGTGGAAACATCTATTCTACGTTTCTACGTATCGTATCCATAAGCAAATACAAGAATACAACAATGACAATGTGTCATATCCACCAATTGATGATCGGCACCATCTAGCCAGGCTGGCAAATCTGCAAAAATCTCGTGATGCTAAAAAAGCAAAAGAAAGAAGAGGATGAAATAGCAATTTCAAGAGGCGATGTCGTATTTCAAGTACCAATATCATCACCAAGTACAAGATGACAACCCAAGGTACCACAGCTACCATACCTTATCCTGCAAGAGGACACGTATGTAACGTTCCCATCTATATACAATGATACACAGCGTTTCGAGTTGCCACGTCCATGTTGCCTTCCGATAAAGACATTGCTTGCTCTCTCTTGTCTTCAGGTTTACCTACGTATTCAGTATACTTATCTGACGTGATTGGTTCTTTGTATATCCCATTTTCAATCATTGTACATATTTCCTGCTGTTAAATAAATGCTTATATAGACTTTTTCTTGAAGCCATTTTAGTTACTGCGAATTCGAGCGACTCCAATGAGTTACGCATTTACCTACTTTAATGATCCATTAAGCTAAAGGACACTTTTTTTGGAGATTGTGGGGGGCTGGGGGTGCTGCCACCCATTCATATGAGTAGATAGTACTTGGACAATCGCGTTCAATGTTTATCATTGAACAACTTTTTATTCATGCTGTAAACAATAGAACCCTATGCAGTTATTTGAATAGCTCCTTGGCGTTAGACATACGCAAGAACCTTAGATACTATTATTGCGTTTGAAGACCTAGCACCAACGATCATGGATTGTCATTGCATGTTGGTCGACCTTCAATTTGCATGGATGAGAGCAGATGATCCAAAATCACATTTCCCAAATGGTGGCTTTTAAGAAAGTGTAGCTTTTATTCTCCTGTCATCTATTAATTCATTTAGGATATACGTTGTCATGCAGTGTAAGAGGAGTCGGACTGACGGAGAAGATGAATAGGTTACACATGTTGTTGACAGGTTGCACAAACGGATGGTGATGATAATCTTGGGCAATGTTAGTTCTTCATACACAAACATCGATTGATGAGAAAGCTATCCATGATGGCAGAGACAATTGCTTTATAGTTTGAGTATTTATACGTCCACATTTGATGCAGGATTACACATTGGATGTTCGAAGTTCAGGAGTTTGGCTGCATATAACCAAGGCTGGTGTCACTTTTGCCATAGAGATACGTAAGAGGGACTAGAAGTTCATCCATACTGATCGAGGTATACAGGTGAGCATATTCACAAGAGGAACCGTGGGTAGCTGGGTGGCTGTATCAAGGACGATGAGAGGAACCAAAAAGAGTCCATCCCACCTTTCTCCACTCCCATTTACAAAAGCAAGGTGAGACACACTCCATTAACGAACTACAGCGCATTAACTCCTGTCATGCTCTTGAATGCAAGACGTAGATGGGTGAACCGGTGGTCAATGGCGTCCCTTTCAACTACAACAAGCACGCGCGCAATCTACCCATGTTTCAAACTTCCAATCCCGTACAACAGGTACGGCAATCGCTGCAGCTCTTTTACAATTCAAGTTTGACATTGTGGTGCTGAAGCTCGTGTGTAGATTGCTGTTCTCTCGTTTACAAGATCTAATGGAGGCGTCGCGTGTATTCATTCCCAAGTTGTCCACAACAACACTTCTTTACACTGCCTCTTTGGGTATGTTGGCAAGAAAATGCGTTGTTTTCCTTGGTATCTCACATTGTGTTCATGGTAGATCGATTTGTTGGATGATGGTACCTGTGGACAGTAACAAGATATTGATCTCAAAGCAAGAACGCTGTACGTTGGTTCAATGGTATGTATGGTGTTGGATCTACAATGTAGGACCACTTAATTAATGAGCCTTACAACGAAACAGCAGCAGCACATACTGGATCGGATGGATACAAGGTTATTTGCAAGCAACGATGGAATGGTATTGGGAACACCTCAAGGTAAAGTGGTCATTTTTGGATTTGTCACCTTCAAGTGCACTGATGAAAGCAATAGGCTCTCTTTCGGCGATATTACTATTATCACGGGTGCACGTCAAGGGATGGAGTGTACTGTCTTAAGGGGGAAGGCCATGTTGTGGTACGCGGATATTACGTTGGGCTCACGGTGCGACTTCGGTTTAAAAATGCACCCTCTGACCTTTCGTGGAGAACAAAGTATATGCTTCCCATCATTGCACGGCTATACTTTACTCGACTTGAAGACGATGGGTTGTCTTCTTGGCAACATGGCTGGACCCACGGCTAGTGGTTGTCAAAGTCGGCTGGGGAGGGGCTTCATGTCACCGTTAAAACCGGTGTTTTGACGCCACGTTCCTACGGGAGGCTAGAAGGCAGTACGGATACTACATTCCTTGGCAGTGCGCTTTTATTATTGCTATTATTGCCGGCGGCAAGATTCATTGGTATGTATAGCATTGGATCTACAATACAAGTGCTCTGGATTAACGAGCTTTTACAATGGAATAGCAGCGGCATCATGATATGGTTGGCATGGAGATATGGATGGCATGGAGATACGGTTCTTATTTGAAGGAAGGATGTTATTGTGAGGCATCACAAGGTAAGAGTATCCATTATGGGGTGTGGCGCATGCAAGTGCACTTACGATGGAAGATGTGCAACGACAGGATCAAGAAGGCTTTTCTTCGGCTATGTCACTGGCACGTCAAGGATGTTATTGTACTGTGTGCTGTCTTGGGGAAACCATGCTGCCCTTACCACCTCTTGTGGAAACATGTGCTCACGGTGCTATGGCAAGACCAATTTAAATACGCATCCTCTGTTCGCAGTTGCAACATGCGGATCCACGGCTCAGGTGGTGTCAAAGTCGGCTGGTGAGGGGCTCAGGTCACCGTTAAATCCGGTGTTTTGGCATCATGCTTCCTTCGGGAAGGGGCTAGTAGGCAGTACAGGTACCTTGGCATTCTTTGCATTGTGGCTTTATTTATTGCAATTATTGCTGGAGGCAAAATTCATTGGTATGTACAGCATTGGATCTACAATACAAGTGCTATCAATTAACGAGCTTTACAATGGAATAGCAGCGGCATGATATGGATGGCATGGAGATATGGTTGGCATGGAGATACGGCTCTTATTTGGAGGAAGAATGCTATTCAGAAGCACCACAAGGTAAGAGTGTTCATTGTGTGATGTGTCGCATGCAAATGCACTTACGATGGAAGATGTGCAACGACAGGATCAAGAAGGCTATTATCACGGCTGCAAGTCAAGGGATGGAGTGTACTGTCTAGGGGGGAAGGCCATGATTGTGTTAGCGGAAATCAGTGCGACTCACGGTGCGACTTCGGTTTAAAAATGCATCCTCTGTTCGTACGCTGGACTACCAAGTATATGCTTCCCATCATTGCACTGCTATACTTTACTCGACTTGGAAGACGATGGGTGTCTTTCTTGGCAACATGGCTGGACCCACGGCTAGTGGTGTTAAAGTCGGCTGGGGAGGGACTTCATGTCACCGTTAAAACCGGTGTTTTGACGCCACGTTCCTACGGGAGGCTAGAAGGCAGTACGGATACTACATTCCTTGGCAGTGCGCTTTTATTATTGCTATTATTGCTGGCGGGAAGATTCATTATTGGTATGTATAGCATTGGATCTACAATACAAGTGCTCTGAATTAACGAGCTTTACAATGGGTTAGCATCGGCATCATGATATGGTTGGCATGGAGATATGGATGGCATGGAGATACGGTTCTTATTTGAAGGAAGGATGTTACTGTGAGGCATTCACAAGGTAAGAGTATCCATTATGGGATGTGGCGCATGCAAGGGAACTTACGATGGAAGATGTGCAACGACAGGATCAAGAAGGCTTTTCCTCGGCTATATCACTTGGCACGTCAAGGATGTTATTGTACTGTGTGCTGTCTTGGGGAAACCATGCTGCCCTTACCACCTCTTGTGGAAACATGTGCTCACGGTGCTATGGCAAGACCAATTTAAATACGCATCCTCTGTTCGCAGTTGCAACATGCGGATCCACGGCTCAGGTGGTGTCAAAGTCGGCTGGTGAGGGGCTCATGACATATGGGTCACTGTTAAATCTGGTGTTTTGGCGCCATGCTTCCTCCGGGAAGGGGCTAGTAGACAGCACATGTAACTTGGACTTCTTTGGCATTGTGGCTTTATTTATTGCTATTATTGCTGGTTGCACCCTGATTGAGAGAGTCAAATACGTATCATTCCAATGTCTTTGAGACGGAAGTATTCTTGCTGACATGTGTCTTTCTAGATGGATCATCTTGCATTGAAGTTCCCAGGATTACAGCTATCACTGCTAAGTATTGTTTCTACATGTTTGGAGAATTGTTTACGGTGCATCTATTATAGGTGAACCATGTTAGGATCAAGCAGCATCGTCTTTGGCATCTTTCGGTATCAGCAGGTCTTATTACATCGTTCGATAGTTCTCGTTACCAAGTATTAAAAATTCCTTTTGTGTGAATCTGCAACAACTTCTATCATCTTATGGCTGTGGTTGTCAAGTACTACTCCAGTGGGCTAGAAAATTAACTATCTCTTTTATTGGTGGAGCTTCAAAGGAGTATCTTTTATCGGTGGGATTGATGGTACTTTGCTCTTTTGTGTAAGGCATCGTTGGCAGCTATGATTCATATGCGACAGTGTGGTCAGCCCTATCATGGCCCTATCAATTGCATTTGATGATTACTGCCTTAGCCGTTGGAAGTCAGCCTGTCACTCGGCGTCCTTGTGGTAGATATGGGATCATGTATTGCTTTTTGCTCTTATGGGTTGGCCTCTGTGGGCGTGGGTTGGCTATTTTGTCCTTTTATCAGACCGAACATGTTGGCTCGAGCAGCACCTTTATTAGACGATGCCATAGAAGACGCAATGGCATCCCCCATTATCCGGCGTGGTGCACCGTAGGGGTGAGGATGACGGCAAAGCCTTTGCGTGGCCATCCTTGTCAGAACAGCGTCAGGTACATCATAAACAACATGCCGCTCACGTGACGGGGCTCCATAAAGTGGAATGCAGTGCCGCCAACCTGAAATTCCCTCACGTTGATGTGAACTCAAACATGCCATATCAAGCATTGAGAAGATCCAAAATAACGAAGCAAAGGGGGTACGATCCATAGTATTGTCACACATCTCTTCAGGTAGTATCGCTATCTCTGTGATTACATACATAGTCAATTTCAACCTTGTTGTGGGAGCCTACACTACAATGTTATCTATATTTGTTGAAAATAAGAAATGACATGACAATGCAGGAGTATTGTACTATTGTCCTATTTATCAATCTGCTTATGCGTCATTTTGATTCTTGATTTACTGTCCATATTACCATTTATGATCATCTTGTTTCACATGTAATGCTTGGTGTTACGAATAGACGTCTGAGAAGGTCATATCATCCCAGCAGCTCTCTTGGAATGGTCTTTCGGTTGATCGGCTCAGAAATATATGGGTGGGCTAAGCTATAGCATATACAAATCATAGTGATTTCCCCACACTCTTGTAGCGTAGGAAATATACATAAAAACTGGTATCGTGGAAACAATGACGAGTATTTTCCAATGATCAGCACAGCGTAATAATTTGCATCGGAGAGCTCATACTTTCCATGTTTGGGTTTCCGCAACACATTTTTACCGTCTTACCGACGGCAGGTTTCTCATCCTTTCCGACAAAGAGCATGCATCCTGCACGTGTGAGTGTAAGTATTTTGGCGTTCGCATGGACACTCAAACATTTCAAAGGATCGTAACAGGCTTTCTCAACACCGAATCACAGTGAGAAAGCCTTGATGTACTATTCGGAAAATAGAGAGGTTTGTGGTGATGCGAAAGCTACTGCTGACCTCAATTCCAACAACGGGGAACGTTGCCTTGGTATACGTGCTATCCCCCAACCCAACCTGAATGTCATTACTACAACTACTTTCCTTTTCTTTACTAAGCGTGTGCCTTGGGAATGGAACCAAATTAAAGTTGAGTAATCCATGGTTGACATTCAACATCAGTGTTACCATGCCCCACGCACTGACCAAATATATTAAACTTTTATATTCAGGACGAGCTTTTCCGTCGCAGAGATATCTATGATATAGGGCGATTGATTTTGATAGGTAAGGTTATGGTGATATAATTCTTGTGATATAGGCTTTGTGAGTATATGCAACAATCTATTGGCAAATTAGCCTGTATCAGGAAGTAAAGTCATAGAAGGATAAGAAGGAGGCGAAAACGTAAAAAAGAAACTCAAGAAACACCAAACATGATGTATGGGTACCCCACACATACATCTATGCCAGCCACATGTGGATTATTGTTACAAGCCTACCAAATACGGGTGACAGTAGCATAAATATACTACTATTACTAGTGAATATCGAAAACCGTTGACAGTGCGTGCGTGAGGTGTATGTCAAAGATGTCATGTTGTCGATTAGTGTAAAGTAAAGAGAGCTTCTTTCAGAGCAAAACAAATCATAAAAAAAGAGCACAGCATGTATTATTATTGGCAGCTGTGGCGGTAATGATGGCGAGAACGGTAACAAGGACGATAGAAGAAGGCGGTATGCCAGCGTCAGCAAAGCGACATGGCAACGGCTTATGGGTGGTGAACTTCATGCGTTCATGGATAACGAAAAATTCTTCATCGGGGTGCATTTCGAGTAAAAGTGTAGGAGTATAATCGTTATCTTCGTAAAGAATGATGTCTTTTTCAGATAGCTCAACAATTCAATGCGCTGTAACACGCATATTTGGAAGGTTGGGGTGGTGGGATATGTCGAAAGGCCAGGTCCGGTGCATTCTTGCGATGCTAGTTATCCAGTCACCATTTCCGCATTCAGTAGATTATATTTCCCGTCACCTCGATATACTACACTATACGCGTGTGTGATCAATGTAGACAAGTCGAACGTCAAGAAAATGCCCTTCCAGCCAATGACACCTAAGGCTTGTGTTTAGTAACCACCGTTTCTTGACTTACATTGCATACATGCGGGGAAGCTTTCTCACGGGGTGTCCGTGATGCTGGCTCTTTGCATGTTATTGGCCATCCCCCTTAAGCTGTTATTGTGTTATTATCGGCAGCCTTCCTTATCTATTATCTGTAGTAGTTGTATCATCAAACCTTTCCCACCCCGCAATATATCTGGATTGGCGTGACACATACATCATATCTTGTGGATTGGCGTGACACAACACTTATCTTGAAAGATATTGGTATATTTCACACGACATTCAACAAGCAATTTCTCTTTGACACCAATGAAACAAATGAATACCAACTACGAATCACGGCTCAATAGCAAGTTGATAGCACTGATAGCTGCCTTTTATTCGGCGCTGACGCTAGAAATCCACGATTATGTGGAAAAATTTCGGAGTTCATGGCTTCAAATAGGTGATTGTAATAGATCAAGATACGTTCCAATAATTCTTGTAGCAAAGCTACACTTGGTGAAGCAATGGATCACATGTCACACTAGAAATCGGAGTGCAGTGATGCAAGGCGCGGTGTACGAAGGTTTCAAAGTGTATAAAAGAAAAGACTTTTTTTCAACCTGGATACTCGGATTCATTGTTCGCCTCACAATAACTATATTCAACACCTTACTTGTATACCAATGGCGACAAAATCTGCGGATCTCGGCTTTCCACTCTATGTATGCTTTTGTGCTTTCATAGCAGCCATTTCGGGTTTCAATGTCGGATGGCATATTGGTATGTTACAGCAGCAGCAGCATTGATGCAATCCTCAATTCAGCCATCGTTCCTGATCAATGATCTTTACCATTATCATGATGACCTATAGGTGTTCCCAACATGCCTTCCAAAGTCATTACCGAATGTCCTGAGGGAGAGTATACTATCGCTGGTCTTCCTTCGTGTTTGCCTATGAGCAGCTTTACTTGGTAAGCTTTGACTTTGTCTTTGCCGGATTGACATGAAGAGGCTAATCAGACTTTATATTTTACAGGGTAAATCATTATACTAGCATACAAGGATTCTATAATGAGCGTCAACAACTAACAGCAAAATGTAGGGCTACACGGTTGGTGCTTTTGCCCTTGGTGGTCTCGCAGGTGCTTTAGCAACTACCTACCTTAACGTATGGTTCACTCGTCGCCAAAACATCATCATTTCTTGCGCCTTGTATATCGTTGGTGGTGTCCTCTCCGCCGCATCAGCACATGTTGTCATGGTACTACTACTTTTCAAGTGAATGTTGTTTGACTTGCTTAGCTCACAGCCTCATGATTCAATGTAGTACGCAGTTGGACGTGCTTTTGTTGGTCTTGCTTCTGGTGGAGCTGGTTCTTCTGTTGCCATTTACATCTCCGAAATTTCGACCAAGCGATGCCGTGGTGCACTTGGTAGTGTGTTTGAATTCCTGCTCAATATGGGTATTCTTTTATCTTTTGTCGCTGGTCGATATATGCAATTTGCTCCTGTATGGCGTCTTGGATGGGCTATTCCCACTGTCATTGCTGCTATTCAGATGGTGATCTTGATCTTCCTTTGTGCTGAGTCTCCTCGACGCTTGTGCGCTGATGGAAAGTACGACGAAGCCAAAGAGGCCTTGCAACGATTCCGCAAGGGTGCTGATATTAGTGAAGAGTTCCAAGATTTGGTCGACGCACGCCAACGTGAAATTGAATCGGGTGTCCGAAAGATGACCATGCTTGAAGTCATTATGTGTAAGGATAAGCAAGTCAGCTGGAATGCTTTCCTTGTTATCATGATTCAAGCTTCCAACCAAGTCGGTGGTATTGGACCCTTGTCAGGTACGTGTTATTATCATCATGGGGTTTATATATGCTGTGTAAGCTGATCATGGTGATTTCACTAGTCTATGCTGCCAGTTTCCTTACCACTGTGCTTGATGGTGACAACCAGCTTGCTCAAGACATTTCACTTGTTAATGCCACCGGCAAGATTGTCGCTACGTTTATTACCATTTTCACTCTGAACAAGGTCGGCCGTAAAGGTTACATGTTGATTTCTTCTTTGGGCATGTCTATTTTCTGTATGTTCATCGTCATTGGTGCTGTCCTCGGCGAGACTCGAGATGATCTCGGACCTCTTGTCATCACTGGTGCTGTTGCATATACCTTTGTGTATGCTATGGGCTGTGGTACTATCCCATGGATCATTGCTCCAGAACTTATGCCCCTTAAGGCGCTTCCTCCTGGTTCCGCATTGGGTGGTGCTTCCAACTGGTTCTTCAACTTCCTCATCAACACTCTTTGGCCACAACAACAAGCAAATCTCGGCAACTACAGCTTTATCGTATTTGCTGTTGTCAACTTTATCCTCTTTGTCTTCTTCTTGATCTTCATGCCCGAAACAACCGGTAGAGATCTTGATGAAAAGAAGGCTTCCGGCGGCGACGTTGAAAACCACGAGTCGACTGGTTCGACCGAAGGCAACTCATTCTCTGATGAAATGAAGCATGAGAAGACTCACATTGAGCATGCCAACTAGGGATATACATAGACAACTATGCCCACGCTCATTAGCCATCGTCTCTCCTTTTATTATATTATTAGTATTTTTAGTGACCTTTGTGTTCAACAATAGTGCTGTATTATAGCTTATACCTTTGTAAGGACCTGATTATTACGCTTGTCCAAATAACACTGTATCATTTGTCGATATATTCCATTACAATTGACTACGTGATCCTGAAGCTTTCATGCATTCTACACGGCTATCTTCACATACTACACCCAACCCACCACCACAACCACCACTCTTTGTGTAGCTTATCGATTGTGTGTCATGGCTATACATGCAAATGGATACTTTGACGTGTCACAACCGAATCATAGTCATACGTCAAGAGCCTAAGAACGATATTATGGTATCACTGTAATCTACTGCGGCCCTACTATCACGCGTAACCTGCTCAGCTTCAAGTTTCATCCATCATTGGAACAAACACAACCACTCACATCCCCATTCAACGTAGCTTTCAACATTGCTACCATTTCCCTGCTTGAAGAATCACTCTTTATCACCCATCGACTTTGGAGAATGTTCTTATCACTTTCGGGCTATCAACCTGGTTCACTAGTACATGGCAACCGCGTATCCAAGATAATCAACAAAACACATATCCAAATAGGTATATATTTCAGGTGGAAGACAACATAGGGAATTCAATAGTGTCAATGTCAGTAATCCTTAAGGCAGTATGGGGAAGATTGCCAGTGGGCGTGTTCAGATTGTCTACTCTAATTCGGTTGCTTTGGCTGTCGATCGCGATCAGTTGACCTTTTAGAGGTTCAGTCGAATGTGGAAAGGTGATACCGGCTTGCAGTTTACGTTGGGAGACCGTTAGCCAGAAGCCGAGGTAACGTGAACGTAAAAGATCATTGTTGGTATTCATGCTGATACATGGCAGTGAGCAAGGAGAGCTATAAAGCCCCAAGAACCGATTGATTCCCTGCTTTAAACGCCGTACGACCATGCCGGTGTCCACAAACATCCATTTAATTCTCTAAGGGACGTCTCTCGTTGGTAATAGAAGAACACATTGTCCATGACAACATGGGAATTCATGCAAGATGAGAACATCAGACAAACTTTGGCACACAACACATGTCGTCATCCTTGTTTATATCAATGTCCAATAACGAAAAGATGTCATATTGCCAGCTACATGTAAAATGGTATCAATAAAACAAGTGGGGTTATCATCTACGAGTATCATCAAAAAGGCTCTTGAATGCAGTGCATTGGAAAACATGTTGATTATCCCTTGCTTTGAAGAAATGGATAAATCGTATCCCGTCGGGGTTCAGTCATTTTCTTGGGTTGAAGTAAGTCCAAATCCATTTCTTTCTGGGACTAAAGTGCACAACAAGCGTCTTGACAATGGAACCCAATGTACGTGTGCTTCATGGTAGTTTGACTCTCCTCGATTACGAACCTACTTTCTCCTAGAATTCGGAACCAACAAGACAAGAATCGGCAGCAGCACGCGCATTGTTTGATCTGGTACTTACTGCAACGCGTTGAACTTGCGTGTGTGCGTGTGTGTATGTGTGTGGTCAGTTAACTTTTAGTTGGCTTGTTTCGGCTCTAGTTGCAAGCAACTGCTGCTTCCGGTGTCCATATCAATGCGGTGACATTTCTTGGTGCCAAGACGACTCGTCGCAGCTTTTTGGAGAAGATCGTTGAGCCTGTTCTAGAAGGAAAAACAGTGGCAGATGTCATCAATCGATCACAAGAAACAGCACACCAACTACAACGCTTCCAAATCTTTGATGATGTACAACTACTACTGGATAGAGCATCGGACAGTGATCCATTAGCAGCACCAGGATCCATCAACGTGATATATCGTCTCAAAGAACGAAGCCGGCTATTCATCAAAACAGGCACAGAAATTGGAAACAATGAAGGCAGCATGGTAAAATTATCTCAATATCAAACATCCACCATTATCATCATCGCTAAGACTCATTTCTTAGAGTGGCTCTTTAACGTTGCGCAACATCTTCGGTGGTGCAGAAATGCTTGAATCCTCCGCATCATTTGGTACTCGCAATAGCTCGGCATTCCAGGTATGGTGATCTATATGAAAAACTCGATACGTGTGCATTGAAGGCTCATTTGATGTTATGATTTAGTTTGTTCTTTCAAAACCTGTGAATGGTTCACCTGACGCACAAGTGGATATCAATGCACACAGTGTTCTCCAAAACAACCAGCTTACGAGCTCTTACGAGGAACTAGCACGAGGTGTTGGCTTACGATATAAGGCATGTGGGACCATTGATGGCTTTTATAAGGTTTGGACGTTTTATGCTGACAACCCCTCTTTTACAGCTTGCCACACGTTTTGGATACCATGAATTGAGTTATGATACTACCTGGAGGTCCATAGATCGTATCGCAGATACAGCGTCTCTCAGCATTCGTAACCAAGCTGGCCACTCTCTCAAATCATCACTGAATCACGTGTTTATCCAGGATCGCCGTGATGACTTTTTATTGCCCTCCAATGGTTACTATGTAAGATGTTCGCAAGAACTAGCAGGAGTACTCGGCATTGGCAACGCAAAGTTTTTCAAGACCGATCTTCAAGCACAATATTGTCATCAGGTTGGTGGCGGCCAACTTCTCAAGGATAAGGAAACAGGCGAGCTGCTAGGCTGGCATCCTGGATTGGTATTCAGCTTAGGATTGCGTGCTGGATGGATGGCTACCTATGGAGAAAATGCTGTGACAGTATCAGACAAGTTCATGCTTGGTGGTCCGTCATCCGTTCGTGGTTTCAAGACATCTGGTATTGGACCTCGAGATTATCGTAAGTGTTTATGGTATTGGAAAAAGAAGGATTTGGCATGATGAAGTAACGCGAGTGAAACAAAAATAGGTGATGCCTTGGGTGGTGATGCTTTTTGGGCGGTTGGTCTTAGTGCCATTGCACCAGTACCACGATGGGAGAGCAAGCCTTTACGACTACATGCTTTCATTAATGCTGGTACACTTGTGCCATGGAATATGGGTAATAAGAAAGAATGTTTATATGAGATAAGGGTATTAACGAAAAAGTGGTTCTAGGTACAAATGTCAAGGATAATGCTCGATCGTTGATTAAGGCACCTAGTACTGCTGTAGGCTTGGGTTTCATTTATCGTCATAGTATTGCTCGTTTGGAGCTTAATTACTGCATTCCTTTGACTGCAAGCAGGAACGATTTTGTAAAGCGTGGTCTTCAATTTGGTTTAGGCTTAGACTTTTTGTAAACAATACAACTTCAAAATGAACTACATTCTATGGCAACTTTTTTTTCTCAAATGAGGGATCATGATCGGGTGTGTCACGTGTTCCAAATCCCGTTTCACCAAATGCTGCGTATCCCAGAATGTGCCAACCTTGGAGCCTTTCACCGACAGTTCACTCATGGCATCAAGCATAATCACGAGTACAAGAAATATGGTGCGTGAGTACATGGCACGCCTTGATCCTTCTCATGACATGGAGCATGTTGACCGCGTGGTGCGCATGGGTACGTTAAGCAAACTCACTATATGTAAAGGGAAGACTTGATATTCACAGGTGGGTTATTGTCGTTGGCATGTGTTAGCTCTGCAGCTTGGGCGGCAGGAATCCTTGAGAAACAAGGTGGACTTGACAATGATTGAACTTGCAGCTCTTTGTCACGATATTGGGGATGCCAAGTATAAAGTCGATGACCATGAAGGCGTACTCATGTTCCTCACGCGTCATGGCTATGACAAGGCAGGATTGGTGGCGCAGATTGTGGACCACGTTGGATATCGTAAAGAATTGAGATGGAAGAAGGAGGACACACTTGCTGCATGGCGTGACACATGCCTGGAGCTTCATGCGTAAGCATCACACACATGCATCATACAGTACCGAACTTGCAGCTCACCCATTCTATAACAGTGTGATGGACGCCGACAAATTAGATGCAATCGGGGCATTTGGCAAGTGGATCTATATCATTAATGCAATGTCCTCCTTTTATTCATTAGCAATTCTATAGGCATCTTGAGATGTGCAGCGTTCAGTGGAGCAAAAGGAATTGTGTTACATCAACCCGAAGATAACAACAACCAGCAAGACACATCGAGTGCCATCGATCATTTCCATGGTAAGTAGATACCACGCTATGTATGAGGGATGATGATGGGAGCAATGAAATCAATACCTTTTCCTTTTCAACTTTCAATAGAGAAACTATTCCACCTATCTAAGATGATGCGCACCCCAATGGCACAAAAAATGGCTGAGCAACGTACAAAATTTATGCATGAATTCGTTCGCCAGGTGGAGCGAGAATATTCTTTACTCATCTAAGCACATTACTATCACCACAACTACATGACACATATAAAAACCATTTATTTACCATGATATTCATGTCATTGTGCCACACTTTTGTTGAAATAAGAATACATGACTCCATTATTAGCTTCTCCTCCCCAGCAAAGGAGCCAGCCGTTGTGGATTAGGGGATGACGGAGTAGTTACAACAAAGAAACAGGAGCGTATAAAGATTCAAATCTACATGCTCCCTATTTGTTGCTGCTAACCGCACGGTTTGGTCTTTAGGGGTTTGCATATGACGGATACTACTTTGTGCTCTTCTCGAGGACATATGCTTGACGTTTTAATGTTGCAAGTAGGCAAATACGACGATTATCGATGACTCCTTATTACTGGCACAAGTAGGAGTAACCTGGTTTGAGTTTATAAAGGTTCCTGGCCGAGATCTCCTGTACCGTATTGCTTCTTTGTTATTCTTTTTCTTTCAAAAGTGCTTATCATCATGATGCTCACGATTCACCTTACGACCATGTTAGTTTTTGGTGCTCTTTCTATGGTGTCAGCTCTACAGTGCCAATGTCCTGAACGAGAAAAGGATTCTATCGAATGCTGCAACGGTGAAAATGGCGTCGGTGGAACGTTCATAATCGAACATGGCAAATGCGATCTCGATAAAGACAAAAAGAATAAATACAAGGAGTGCTGTGGTGATAATGAAAAGGACTTTGCTGTATGCGATGAATGGTAAGCGCAACAACACTTGGATAGCTTGAAAGCTGCTCACACGTAAATAGAAAACAATTCCTAATGCGAGCACAATTCGCCTTTGTTCATTCGCTACTTGGTAAGATACATGAATACGGTGTCATTATGTCGGATTTATGCCTTTAATGCTGATGGTCCCTGCTCTCTCTATCAGTACAGAATACAAGAACCAATGCCAGACGAGATTGATTCTTCCGGTTTATCATCAGCTATAATAAAAGATTCTCTTTTAATCTATTTTGTGGCCAAACGATATTGAAGGAAGCATTTGAAAAGAATAAATCAACAAATTGGTAGGGGTGCCTTCATTAAAGAACATTGTCATGCGATGCTCGCAATATTGTGGGTCGCGTGGCACCAGGGTGCCATGGCAACCAGCTGATCTGGATCACGTGATATTATCTATTTCCTTAATCCCGGCGGTCCTTGACGCGATGGAGGGTGCATCTCTTGTTGTAGCAGCATGAGTCAAACAGCAACCGAAGCTTCGAATAACTTTTGGCAAGATTTCAAGGCTGAGCGGCAATGTAAAGAAATGAAGAGGGATGGGATTCAACGAGTTGGATTGGCATTGATACGCAGTTGTAGCCATTGAGGATCAGATCCAGCAGCTAGGAGCCAAACCAAAGAACGACCTTCCAGGATGTTTCGATAGCATCTTGAAGCAGATCAACCAGTTAGAAAAGACGCTTACGCAAGCCCTTGATTTCGTCCCGTCTTACGATGAGCGTCAGTATTTGGAGGTTCGTTAGGATACGCAATTTTATGCAGAGCCAACCTATTAATCTTTTATGAATTCAAGTAGCAACTCAAAGCTCTAAGTGCAAGTCTCGAGTCTGCAAAGGCCAACCTGACACCCAAAGCAAAGTTTTCATTCAAATCACGCAAAGCAAAGAAAGAGCCATCCAACAATCCTGGTGTACAGCACAACAGCAAACCAACAACGACTATTCTTGATACCAATGCACCCTCTACTCGAAAGGACAATGTACTTTCCTTCAAGGATAAGGTGGACACAGTGATTCAAGTGGAAAATTCAACAACGACAGCAGTCAACGTTCTATTGTCTAAATTGAGGAGATGCGTCGTGCTGCTTGATAATCTCAATATTTCATCGTTGCATGTCGAAGATCTTAAGGAGTGTATCATTGTATGTGGGATGATTCAGGGCTCTGTGTTGATTTACGGGATGTCATTGTCTATAGTCGCAGTAGGATGCCATCAGGTAATTTTTTATCCCACCTATGTGCTTTGTTCATGGATTCACTTGAAATCATATGTAGTTTCGTATGCACAATGCACAAGGTGTCGATGTTATATACAATGTAAGCAGCCGCCCCATTATCGAGGACTCTTCCAACATACGCGTCACCGAATACTCAGCCATATCTGTCGAGGTAAATAAAATGGACATACACCTTGCGGATCACGTATCTAAATATCTTGTTGAACATTAGACAAGGAATTACTTTGATAACGTGGATGACTTTAACTGGCTTAAGCAGCAAGCATCTCCCAATTGGAAGGTCATGGATAGCTCTAAAAGTAAGCATATGAACCACCAGCTTTCCTCTATTAGACCTGAAAATGCTTTATCCATATTATCTGCATTGATGTCAGAAATAAAACCTTGATTGGGTTAGTCAAAGAATGGTTTTGGGCAATTTCCATTTTGCATACGCGCATCTGTATTAATGTCGAAATGAACAAAGAAGGAAGAGATCTGCTGCTTGAAGCGAACACAATAACAAGAACGATCAACAGCCACGTCGGTGAGTGTCCATGTACGCCGTTATTATGAAGACAGCTTACAGGAAATACAAGTCTATTTATTGTGACAAAGAACTACGTGATCGAGATTTCAAAGAATCATTGTGTGTTGGGTGGTGAGGGATGTCCACGGGAGTTTTTGTGATTGCTTGAGGGCTTGACGATTCATTAGGAGGTGTGGGAGGTTCAGTGACAATGGTTAACATGTAAGCGGAAGCCGCCTGAGCGATGCCAAAGCCCACCAAACCAAAGATAGGGATGCGAGTTAGAATGTAAGCAATAGCGGAAAACCCAAATAGGACATCTTTTCTTCCACTGAACCATCGGCGCTTTTCCTTGTGACTCATAGACATCCGGGCAAAGTATGGCTCCAAGAGCTCACGCATTAATGCTCGCATACCAATCAATGCTCGGATCAGTGATATCGTCGCCCAGCGTGGCATGAACAAAAAACAGACACCAACTACAGCTCCCTGTGTCTGACCCAATGACCGAAAAGTCGTGTATGCACCTGAATGGATGATGGTATCAGTATATATAGATACATGTTCGTAGCTATATAACGTTGACTTACCTGCAGCAGGAAAAACATACGGACCTACAATTGGTAGCAACGATAAAAGATAAATTGCAAGCCCGAGTTTCACGTTCTTGCCCATGCGCTTAAAGTATCCCTTCATGTTGGCCCAGTATTCCTCTCGGTATTTACGCTTAGCGAGTGCTGATGCATACGGTGGACGATCGGGATGAAGTGAGTCGATGTATCGCAAGGATTCCATAAATAATTCGTCGAGTGGTTTTGGATAAGCGTAACGCATGAATAAGAGTGCCAGGAACGGAAGTGCAGTAATGACATCTTGCAGCTTGCTTTCAACCTGACCTAGGAACTTTTCAGTCGCAAGGGAGTCGTTGGAACGCACAATGCTCAAGAGTAGTTGCAGTAAATAGATCGGAAGGGTGATCACCAATCGCGAGACGATGAGAAGAACAAAGGAGATGAGTGACAGGTATAGAATGATCCTCAAGAACTTGTGGCGACGAATGTTGGGATTCCTAGCAACCAGCTTAATGCCTTGAATGGCATGAACAACGCCTTGTTGTAGACCAGTGATAGTCCAACGCACCATAAGTAAAAGGCAATAAAAGCAAAGATGACTACTGCCGAGAGATTCTTGATGACAACTTTATCTTTAGCCGAGAAAGGCAATTATCATCCAGCAAATGTCTTTGCGTTTGGCAATCATTATTAAGAGTTACCCTTCAATCTTGTTAAAGAAAACAACGATGACAACATGGAGTATGTGTATTAGTATCCATAGAGATCAACCTATCTAAACTAGCTTAATCTCTGCGAACAGTGATATTAGAGAGGTCCGCCTGTTGCCCAGTGATCAATCCGCGAGGGCTTGCACGTTCAAAAGACCTTGCAAATGGGATTGGATTAGATACATTTTCTCTCTGGTATACAAGACATAAAATAATAAAGACTCACTCTGGATATCGCATCCGGTAAATAGGAGCACGTTGAGCATCTTGGGAAATAAGCCTATATTGAGCCAACATGAGTATACGGATATTTAAATACATGAGACAATACCTACTTGTACTCTGCAAGTCGAGATGCCTGCTCCAATGCTTCAGTAGTTTGCTGGTCCTTCTCGGCACTCGTGCTCATGTGATATTCAATCCATTTGGTGAAAGGGTGCTTCTCCTAATAAAGGACACCATGTCAATGTTTGGCTTGACTTTGCCATTCATTGTAAGTTACCTCCCCAAGCTCAGTGATATGTTGATCAATTCGATACCAAGCAACACCTGCAATGACAGCAAGAGCAGTATTGCGCCAAATTTTGCTATCAAAGTCTGATAACAGGAATATGCGTCAGGGCGAGAATGCGTACAATGGAATCGTATATGACAATCATACTTTCTTCAGGAAAAGCTTTTCCAGCCTGTTTGCTAGTTGCTGAAGAGTAGTTACGAGTAAAAGAGCGACGCGCAATCGATGCAAAACGGAATGCCATTATCGTGTTGAAAGCAAGTGACCTTCAAGGACTACCTCAACGGGGTTTGTTTTTCTTCTACAGTGATTTGTATTTGAAAATACAAAAGTTGGTGGGAGCCAATCCAATTTCCACAGCCTTCAATACAGATACAGGTAGTCTTGTAAGATCTTTGGATTTCCATTCCAACTTTGACCATATGAATGCACACGTTGAATAATCAGATCAAAACTGATGGATGGGTGAGGTGTCGTGTATGGTGGTGTAATAGGAGACGTATGAGAGTAAGTGATACTCAATGAGGGTTGAAGCCAAATGAGATACGAGATGCACTGAGATACTCTGCTTCTTTAATACTTCAAAAGTGACGGCTTTATTCGTGTCATTGTGATAAGTATACGTGTGCTAAGAATATAGGGTTGCTATTGAATACTCACTTTGAGTGTGAAGTGTGTGTGTTTCTTTGAATATGAAGCTTTGTGTAAAAGAGAAGGGTTGTGTGCGTGTGTGTGTGGGAAATCAGGGCATCTATTTTAGAGGAATCGTCCTTCAGCTCAAACCGTCAAGTCAGGTGATCTTGGACTTTCAAATACTCCTTCAGCACGTCCGAGCGGAATTACAAAGAGCGCCACGTCACTGGTCGGCCGAATCGTTTAAAAGTGTTTAGAGGGAAGCCGCAGCTGCTTATCAACGTTGGAAGTTTTACACATTTGGAGCTCTTGCTTACATCGTGAAGCCCGGGAGGTATTTCAGGACTTCCCCAATCGGCTTCCTCAAGCAACGGTGGAAACAAGTAGCTTTGTTAGGGTTGCTGCATCGCCGTTTGGCCCAGCGGGATGGGAGGACCATCCAACCCATGACCCAGTGTGCTTTAACTTTCCAAGTTGGAAGATGGAACGGTCGTTTGTATTGTGCAAGTATTACTACTATTACTGGTATCATAGCAACTGGTACATAACTAAAGGCAAATCCCTTGTAGACTTCCGCTGAATCGTCTTGACGCCGGGATCGTTACTTTTGCCGCAGCAATCTCAATCTAGCGATGGATCCTGTCATATTCACCTGGAGCTGTCTCGTGTTTGAAGTACCTATACAAGCAATGTATCAAGTTACCACGTCGACCAAGCCTATTCCACATAAGGACACCACTCTAGCACATACTCAAAGCTCTATCCACAACGAGCACCATCAACTCTGTTCACTGCTCCCATCGCATCCTCATTGTCGTAACTTCAAGTACTAATACATGCAATAATCATCATGATGAACAAGATGACAAACAAGGTATCACAACGACCAAGCTTATTCCACAAGAGGCCACTATTAGTACAGTAACATTCACACGCATATACCCAAAGTTCAATCACACAACGAACCCCATCAAATCAATCTATCATATTGTGTATCCACCGTTATCCTCATTAAATCTCATCCTTATATAACAACATCACCGAGACCATAGAAACATATATAAGACATGCTGTAGTTGTAGCTGATATCAGCAGTTGAATAAGAGTGATTGATTCTCAACGTATTTTATATCTTCTCTCTATGAAATATTCACGGATATCAATTCCCATCCTCGTTTAATAGGGATACCATTAAGGGTGCTACTGGTCATGATTGTATGCTGGGGAATGCTAATTCTAAAAATGTTGTGACGTAAAGTTTGTGGTATGATGATATTAGTAATTTGGCATTGGTGCTAAAGTTGACTCGTTTGATGTATCATGCCGCATGCTGGGAGTTGCAATGATAGGTGGTAGTGGTAACCGTTGTTGAATACGAGGAGGTATTGGTGGGAGATTTGAGTTGTTGTTGTCATGGTGAGCGAGTTGTTGTATCGCAGGATGTTGAGCTCATAGTACGATAGGTGATGATGTTTGCGATTGAATTGCACATGATAGTATTTGCAGTGTTGGATGAAGTACTCATGGTGTCGTTCTTTTTCTTCTTGGAATTGAACAAGCTGGTCAACCGAAGCTATTACATTCTCATTGTTGATCCCCGTATCTGCTGCATTGTTTGATCCTCCTATCGTGAACGTAACGTAATACTGTTGGATCCATCAGCGTAGGGTGACGACAACAGTTGCTATGCCAACACGCTCCAAGTAACCTGGAAAGTGTTTCATCAGTATGAGTGGTATCCATACGTGGCAAATATAGCATACTTGGACCAAGCTTACCACGCAAAACAAAGAAAGCATCGAGAGGACTTGTTCTTGTATTGGTGTAGCGCACCATATCCCTTCACATCATCAACCACTTGCTTTGCATCTTGAGCAGATATCCTTGCACATCGCCTTGTACTTGAGCAACTTCTTCACCACAATCATCATTCACATCACTTTCTTGTTGGTCCATGGCGCCATCATCATTGTGGTTACTCCATCAACAAGCAATCCGGTTCTTTATGGCATCATCTCCAAAATGGGAATTGAAAGGAGGAAGAAGCCCATGCTACACAAAGCCCAAGCTCATTGTATTGTATTTAGAGATAGGTACGTTTGATGGAGGACTAAAGCAGTGTGGTTGACTACTCTGCAATGTTGCTATGGATGCAATGTCACATTGAAATTCGTGTGTGCGCAGATACAATTTCCGAAACCGACAATAAAGCGTTGCACTAGAACGCGAAAGCAAGACAACCCGTCTTCTTCCAACAGTGAATCATGTCAAATTCAGCAAATCAGTCAGGCGACGAAGGTGAACTTGATCTCAAAGAGCAAGATCGCTACTTGCCAATTGCAAAGTAAGTAACTTCATTCTTTGGCAATGCCAAACCGTATCCATAACATCCACACCTTGTAGTGTCGCGCGCATTATGAAGAAATCTCTACCTGAGAACGCCAAAATAGCAAAGGAAGCCAAAGAATGCGTTCAAGAATGCGTTTCCGAGTTTATCTCCTTTATCACTAGCGAATATCCTTTTGATCTTATGTCAACGATACTGCATTTATTTCGATTCATCATCAATCTTTAACCTAATCTTTTTTCCCTCGTTCACGGCAAGCGATCGTTGCTTACAAGAAAAGAGAAAAACTATCAATGGTGAAGATATCCTTTGGGCTATGCAATCGTTAGGATTCGAAAACTATGCTGAGACACTCAAGATCTATCTTCAGAAATATCGAGAGGTACAATATGGATGGAAAACGATTAGGAAACATGAGTGTATTGAAGCGAGTATACATGTCTATTTAGACTACCAAGCTGGAGCGAGCGTCCTCTTCTGGAAAAGAAAAAGATGAAGAACAAGGCACGCAATCGGATCAACAACAACAATTGTTTATGCAGCAACAAACACAACAACCCCAGGGCACTCAACAACAATCGGCACCTCAGCCTGCAACAAGCATGGCTGGATCATATTATAATGGTAAATGGATTAGGGGATATCAGAATTGCTTGCCACTTACAATGCTATCGATCTTTGACAGTTGCACAACAATATCTCGATCAAAGCAAAAACTGAGCTTATTATCTTCTCTCTCTCTCTTTCTCTCTTTCTCTCTCTCTCTCTTCTATCCTACTCAATACAAGAATTTTCAACAACATGATTGAAAGCATTGGCGATCGTAAAGTGGATGATGTCCCAAGTTCAAATGCGGGGATAGTGTGCATAAACATAGATTGGGTCAGTGTACTACATAGCTGCGCTTCGATGGGGTTAGATGAAAGTCTGCGGGATCAAAGAGAAGAAACTGTTTATATTTAGAATCTCAGAGCTATGAACTATTCTACGTATGCTCTCCTCTAACGTAGTAAACAATACGAGGTAAGGGGACATTTGAGAAAACATACGATGTGAAGGGGGGGTTCTACTTTATCGCTGGCATTGTTCGACTATGTACGCAATGAGATTTGGTGTAGATGCAGGGTATAATACATTGATTGGCTTAATACATCATGCTGTCATCCATTTGTTCAATGCCATATTCTTCCTCTTGTTCATCATTGTAGCCGCTGTCATCTTCAATAATATCGAGAATTTCTTGGGGTACTCCAGGTTGATCCGTTTGGAGATGGTGTTGCATGAGATCATCATTGTAATGTTCCTTGTATAAGCGTACTTGGGATATCATGGGGAACGGATTGGCCTTGCTGCATATTAAACGCTGCTGCTGATGGTGCAGATATCCTCGAATATACCCCTAGTTGAAAGAACGATCAATGTTAATAGATCCTTGTATTCAAAGTATCAAGTAGGATTACCTGACTAATCAATGACACCAACATGCACTCGACATCGTATAGGTCAATATTTGCATCTCTGCTTGACATTCGTAATGCATCATAGCATGTCTTGTACGACATTTTGAGATCATCGGATGATGAACGTGTCAGGATAAACCTTGATTACAATATTTCATTAGGTGAATGATATGTATGGCCCTCTTTCATGTATACTTACGCTCGTCGCAAGAGACTTCTCCATACAAGTACCAAACCACGTCCTCGCAGTACAAGATATGAAAAGGTTCGCGTGAAGTACTCAACATTTTGATCCAGGATTCCCATATAGCTGTAGACATCGCCTTTGATAAGTGCGTATTTTAAACCCATGTATGGATCGGCAAGTTGATATTCATGAAGCAGCTCATCGGACGGCATGCGACCCAAGATCATTCGTGTCGGTATAAGGAATTCCAAAATCAATCTAAGGTAGGTTGATGAGACAAAGATCTCTTGCATTATATTCCTTTATCCCCTTACCTTTTGTTGTGCCACATTTTGCTAGGACAATGTCGAAATGCAAAGCTAAAGTGCTCGTCTGCCTAAAATAGCCAGTAAGCGCATAGAACTTTTATCTTCGGATAGATCCCCAACCTTTTTCAAGTTATTCTGGTAGAATTGGAAGCGTCCCATATAATACCGATATGTCACTTGCTCTGCCATCGAGTAATCTGTAACGTGCACACCACCCGTTCTCAAGTTGGATATGAAGGTTTGGCACAATCGGACATTGTCAAGCTATTCGCTGATTATGTTAGAGTTCATTAGGTCAAAAAATGATCGTTACAAACCTTCGTATAGATCTTGAAAGCAAGATTGGTAATATGAATGATACCTTGCCGCTTCGATTCTGAAAATGGCGCCCTAAGACCAAGATATGGGATGAGTGCTTTTCATTTTCACTCGATCCAGCCACCATCTACCAATACACTACCTATCCGCAAGCATGATATTGAACACCTTGGATAAGAGTCTTGCAGCCCCATTTGATTTTCTTGATTTTCCCCTTAATCTTTGTTCCTTATCAACCTTTAAAATGGGGATAATCATGTCAGTCACGTCGAAAGAACTTGTTACCATGACAACAACGACTCACAAGAAATGCCAATGCAACTAGCTGGGAGGAGAAAGATTTGATATAATCCATGAGATAGACGCCTTCAGATGAGCTGAATACCGGCACCAGTGCACTATGTTCCTATATTAGTTGGTGATCTATATGCTAAAGAGACATGGATACACACACCTGTAAAACGCTTCAACGGCATCATAAAGTTGCGAAACAGGCGTATTGACTGCCGTAACCGCCTTGAAATAGCAGACAACTGCATTCACAAGGGCATTACTCGTATCTTTGAGACATTGGTTGACTACCCTTTCCCAATCGGAGCCTGGGATCTATTCACGTTGATGGAGGTTGAGTAGGTGAACGAGGTTGATCGCATTATACAGCTGTCGGATCCACGTACTTGTGAGAGCGTGTTTCGCAATTGAACGTGATCAGGGTCATCTTGTTGCAGATCGAATAAACGTTGGATGTATTCTGAGTCTTGGTTATTGTGTGCTCGAAGAACTTCGGTACAGAAAGTATGCATAAGATTCATGATGGAAATATGAAGGAAAAAGAAAGCCAAGTCGCCAATAGAAGCGCAATTCACGCATCCCATCCATTTATGCATGGCCCCTCCCAACAATTACACATTTATCCCATGAACATCTCTTAGATGTAGTATCTCGATTCGTTTATTCTATGGAGGTGGTGGAAATACAGATACTACACGATAATATTGTATTCTTTTTTAACGACCTGGAACCAAGAATCCTACAAGACATGCATCCAACATGAACTCGGCATTGACCCAAGCGTGTGTAAGCACTGCGAGATGGCGTTAGTACAAATCAATATTGAGGAAGAGCCTTTACTTACTGAAGAGCTTTGTGCCATCACGACCAGCAATACGCATGAGATCCTTAACACCACCTGGATGGAATTTAAGGTAAGGAGTTATATTGTACACTTTGCCCTGGATTGCAGTCCATGCATCATCTTCAGTCTTGTGTTGCTTGATATCTTCTAATGTATATCGTCCAAGCTGCGTTACACCCTGCAAACATGTCAAATGAGTAACATGTCTTAGCTCAATGATAAATGATCTTCGTACCCTAAGATCCTTGCCAGAACTTTTCAGACGAGCCCAATCAAGCGGTGAGTGACCGGGTTCCAATATCACTTTTTGCCTTCCTCGTGGTTGTTTCGTTGCAGCTGCTACAAGTCGTTGTGGGCCGTTTCGGGCAGGAAACTCTGGAACAGCTAACGTCTGATCTAGAAAGGAAATTGGGATGCTGTAATAAAGACATTGCATTCTTCTTGCTTACTTGACGGATCACGAAGTGTCATTTTTGGTATATTGTCATTGTTGGTAGATGCGTTGGAGGAGGACATGGTATAAAGAAGAAGAAATAAGGGGGAGCCCACATCCAAATTTAGTGTTGGGGCGCTCCAATGAATACTTGCGCATTATGTTGCTCAGCTGGCACTCGGCCATGTGTAATTAATACAATCCTCAGGTCCCCGTGGTTTAGTTCCCGGTATCCCAAAAGTAATATCTTTATCCACGCCATCAGCAGTGACATAAAATGCTCTGGCACTCTCTGAGGAAAGATGGGCCCAATTGCAATCGTCAAAAACGTGGTAATTGGTATTAGCGCAAAGATAGGAAGCTTCAAACACCGATGTTTTAAAGAAAGCGCAAGGCAAGTACATATCCTGGTTATAGAAGGTGATCATATCAAGGGAAGTATTTCCTAATAAGCTAATGATAGTGGGATTCTGAAAGAATGTTTTGTTGTCAATAACCTGGCTTCTTGTAATGATTATTCTTCCATGCTTGCAACCATGGCTCGCCTCGTTTCAACTAGCTTCGAAATGATTTCTATGATTTCCAACGTTAGCATATCTTGATGTTTTATCCAGCGATGGTACTATAGATACCTGGATAAGGAAGCGTTTTAAACCCTGGTATCGACAACCGGTTAGCGAGATAAATACCTCTTGCTTGCAACTTCGTCCTAAAGCCGCCACCACACCCAAAAAAAAACCTGGTAAGATGACAAGATGATAGAATCGTATATGGGAACTTACATTTTTGCTGTTGCAAGCTCAACGAATTTGATATCCTCCTCTTTCTTCCAGCCTTTGGCTTGCATTCTATAATAGGATCATAGTTGAGAATACTACTCTGGCAAACCCCCAAATATAGATACATACCTTTCAAAGAGATCGAGTTTATCTTTGATAGTAAACGGCTGAGACTTTATATTTCCCTGAGATTTCTCCAGCATTTCACACACTTTACCCCTAATGCAATCAAATCAGAAGATCAACCTCAATGAGTGGGGTTAAAGACGACTTACCACTTGTGACGCAATTGAGTTACTGATCGCATTCCACCGAGCTCTGCCGCTATAACTTTCCAATCGATCCGCTTATCAGGGTGCTCCATTTCATACTTCTTCACAGCATTATAAAGCTGCTTTACTTCATCATCCGACCATCTGCCGCTTTTCACGAGATTTGCTGTATATACATAAAAACATTAATTCTCTGATGCTGAAATAAAATAGTGTTCATGCTTACCAGCTGCTTGATCTTGGGTCTCCAATTGATACCACCTGAATTGGATAGCGCTTCGATCACGTTTGGGAAAATGGGCTACCATGCTTGAATAACGTTCTCCGTCCCTCATCAACCTGATTCATGTTAGCATGAGCCTTTTTTCAAACCTTGTCTCACTTAACACGTACTCCCTTAATTTTTCATCTTCCTCTTTGGTCCACCTTCCAGCATACTTGTTGGCAGCATACGCTGTGCGTACTTTGTCCACAATTGCATTCAAATCTCGTTTAGGAAACGGTTTTGCTGTGGGTTTAGAATGATGTTACTTTTTAGTTTTCGCATCCCAAATTGTATCCGGTTACTGCATATATTTACCTATCTCCCACCACATCTTTAAATGCTCGCTAGGTCGCTCAAAAAGCACGTGCTCTCGAAAGGCTTTCAGATCCATACCCATGCTCTAAAGATCTCCGTCAATCAATATCATGTTGTTGTTATCCACACCATTTTCATTTACCCTTGAGACTCTCTTCACCCGTTTTTCTAGTCGAATTCGTTCCTGCACATTCCAGATGCCATTCTCCACTGTCGTCCATTCAAGCCGTTTCTCCCTGACCTCTGTTATGCCAAGGTAACGCTTATGCCATTCCAATTCTGGTTCAACGCCGATGTTCAATTCGGTATCTTCGTCAGAGTCAGAATCCGAGTCTGAAATGAAAAAGTCACGCTGAACCTTGGGAATCTCGGCGATAATTCTCGTTCTGTATAGCGATACTTTATCCACGTTCTCATCATCAGAATCACGAGTCGGGATATGTCGAAGACGACTGTTGAAAAGCTTAGCCTTGGGACGATCTTTTTTTGTTGATGATGATGATTTGGTTGCCGTCGTGGTGCCTCTGGTTGTCGTTGACGTCTCGACTTTGTTGTAGGTAACATCTTTCTCGCTCGATTTGCTCTTTTTCTTCTTCTTTTCCTTCTTATTCTTCTTTTTGTGTTCTTTCTTGTGCTCCTTCTTGTGCTCCTTCTTGCGTTCTTTGTCCTTCTTGTGTTTGTGCTCTTTATGCTTTTTGTGCTTCTTTTTGGTCTTCAAAACAGTTGAATCGAGATTGTTGTGTTTGCGTTTTTTGCTGGGATTGGCTTCGTTGAGTGTGGTATCGGTATGATCAGTCGTTGTTGCCTCTAAATCTCGTTTGCGTGCCATGATCGTTGAGTGCAGTAAGAAAAGAAAAAGTTGGAGAAGAGGATGAATGAGGACGCTCCTCTCACCGCAGTATCAACATCAGCCAATAAAATTTCACGCTTGGATTAGCATTTGAAATTGATTGTTCACTTGATATTAGACCACAAGCTTGATGGTTTATAAAGGTGCAATATACAATGAACTTTTTGTTTTGATGGGAAGAATAGGATGACACTAGAATTACAACACTGGTTTTAATATTTTCTCTACCTCCTCCCAATCATCCGTTGGCACCATGGTGATTTGTTTCTGAAAGTGTTCCTCGATAGCCCGCATGTGTTGCCAACTCGTACGATCATGGACAAAGTTGATGCTGACACCTGTACGACCAAAACGACCTGTTCTTCCCACACGATGCAAATATGTTTCAGGATCGGGGTTGTGGTTGACATCCAACGGCATATCATAATTGACAACAAGGCTGACTTGCATGATATCAATACCACGAGACACCACATTGGTAGTAATGAGGACCTTGGATTCGCCACGTCGAAAATGGTCCATCACTTGATCACGCTCCTCAGGAGACATCATGCCATGTAATGAAAGCACAGCATGTCCTTGTTCCGACATTCTTCTCGCAATCTCATCCGCAGTATCACGACGCTTATTGAAAGTGGAAATCAGTTATTGTGTTGTTTCGGTGACATGTAGAACACTTACTCGACAAAAGATAATGCTTTGGCTTACGGTCAAGAGATCATATAAGTTACAAAGCACTTCATATTTGTGCTCTTCATCCCGACAATCCATGTAAAATTGCTTGATGGAGTCGACGCTCAACTCCTCCCTGCGAAGAGAAATCTCATAGGCATCAGGAGCGAAACGCGGTGCAAAGCGACGGACGTTATCAGGAAAGGTAGCAGAAAATAGGACAATTTGGGGCTGGCTCTCAAGCATTCTAAAAGAAAGGAACAATTTCAATGACCCTAATTCCATTGTATGCGTCCCATCAAGTTACCCTTTGATCCGAATGCTTTGGTCTCCTAATCCATCCTGATCAAGCATATTGTCTGCTTCATCGAGCACAAAGACCTTGATGCCATTAGTGGTTAATTGCCGTCTGCGGATTGAGTCCATCACCGATCCTGGAGTCCCGACGATCACGTGCTCATTGATGGTTCTTCCCCTGTGGCTACCACCCTTGACAACAAGACATGTTGTGATGTTGGTATATTTCCCCATTTCCTGAATCACATTCACGGTCTGACTAGCGAGTTCGCGTGATGGCGACAGGATGATGGCCTAGGATGCATAGTAGGGTGTGAGTGAAATCATCTTTTGCTATCGATCATGTAACATCAATCCTACCTGTGGTTTGAAAATATGGGGATCAATGCGGTTGAGAATGTTTAAAGAAAAAGCAGCCGTTTTGCCTAGTTTGCTTAATTAGACCCATATCCAGCTACATCCCCTTTTCCTTAACTTGCTGTACCTGTTCCACTCTGGGATTGACCAATCATGTTTTTTGGGCTAGAATAGATATTTCAGTCGAGAATGTTTGACTATATACTATCCACTTACGGCTCTTGTAAAAGCAATGGAAGAGCAGTTTCTTGAATCTTTGAAGGTTTGGAAAAGCCCATGCCATAAAGACCTTGGAGGAGTTCGTTCTTACTATTTAAACAATAGACCCTTAATCATCCATCATCAACCCTATTCAGAATACTTACAGGCCAAGTTCTTCAAATGATTTTACCGAATCCAGCGGCGATGATCTCTGACGCACACCTCCAACTACGACATTGACAGGAAAGCTGCTGTCCAACAATCCACGTCCATGTTCTATATCAAGAAGATCATATTAATCAAAATACCTTTGCATGTGTGAAAAGTGTTCGATGATACCTGATGTAAGGTCAGCCAAACGAACCGTAGGGGCTACAGCAATGTTAGTGGAAGAAGCAAGATGGCATGAAAATTAAGACCATACTTGGATTGCCAGGCCACTGGGGGTTATCTATGGAGTCTTATAAGCCCAAGTTCATCATGAATAGATATACCCAGCGTATCGTACCGTTTGGTCTTGTCAAATCACTGAGCTTAAGAGTGACGCTTTCCGATTGATCTAGTGGCATGAAACGATAGTAAGTCTCAATGACAGTGGCACTTTATGTTGACGACAAAAGATATCTCGGTGGCAACTCGGTGCTGATGAGAATTGCTTTATCGTCTAAAGTAGATTTGACATGGACACGTACTCATGGTGGTAGAAGCGTTTTGACACTGGCAGTGGGTTAAGTGAAGAAGCGAAAGTAACTGAGGCCCAATTTCGATCATCACCCAAAAGTCACGTGCTTCTATATGACGTGCTAACAGATCACATTCACCTCTCCTACCTACGGAAATCCGGCATAGTCTCATAGTAGGATGCCCAATGTATCATATCATATTCATCCCAACCAGACATTTATCATTACTAGTGTACTATCATGTTTTCATAAATTTCTTTCCTTCATTTCATAGAAAATCTGTCCCATGAATAATAAGATAGAAACATCATCATCTGTATTTTGGTATGCTTCAGAATACCGATATTAGCTAGTAGACTTGGATTGCGATCCACCACTTCCACACACAAATTCTCTTAGCTGATTTATCAAGGAAGTTTTTATTAACATCTGCCTACAGTAGATTATGGGAGTTTCAGCATTCGAAACCGTGAGACGGCTTTGAGGGGGTTGTTTCCACCAATAAGAAAGCGCCTTGGATTTTGGAGGTGCAGCTGACTCCAGTTCCAGGATGTAAGTTAGTCCGCAACTCTTTCTTTACGCTCTTTCCCATAAAACTACGACCCCAAATGCCTGACGATCCTTCTGGTTCTAAACGACAACGTGTCAGCAAAGCTTGGTGAGTCACAGACCCTTTCAACGAAATAGCCACAGTTTCTGATCGTCCTTTAGTGAACAATGCAGACGAAAAAAAGTGAAATGTGACGGGGCGTTGCCTCTGTGTGGCAATTGTGTCGCTTTGCAGATTCAATGCACGTACAAGGAGTCTACTCGAAAGGTAAAGAGAGGTAGATAATGTTTTTGGGATAGGTTACTAAAGAACTATTATAGCGTGGGCCTCCCAAAGGATACATTGAAGCCATTGAAGGACGATTACATCGATTGGAAGCACTATTAGGCAGTATAGTGCAAGAGGGCGATCCAAGATTTCAAGCTGTTATGAACGAATTGAATGCACCCTTAGAAACGGCATATGGAGAACTTGTACGACCTCGACCTATGCAACGGGCAATGATTGCTGGTTTTGAGGAGCCGGCTGATATGCGCAACGTGGAGGAGATGCACCGACATCACAATGATCCTGGCAAGATGGCAACAGTGGATTCAGTTAACGACAACATGTGCAATGTATCTATTGATGAAAGTGGCCAATTGCGATATTATGGCAGATCATCGGGATTCTATATGCTTCAAGGCAGCAAGAACTTCCACAATGGTTCATTTCAATTTAGCTCTGGTGGACAAGAAGCAGCTGCTGGTGGGATTAGAGTGGATCCTTTTGAGATGCCCCCTGAAGATCTTTCCAATCATCTGCTTGATTTGTATTTCAAGTATTTCTATCCCCTCATACCGTTGCTACACAAGAAAAAGTTCATGCGCTCGCTCAACGACAAGAGTAACCCGCCATCACCTTTGCTGTTAAATGCAATATATGCAGTTGCATCACGTGTCTCATCCGACTCTCGTGTGCGTACAGATCCTGATCAACCCGATACAGCAGGCGAAGTCTTTTTCGAACGTGCTCGGCTACTTCTTGACCTTGAATTCAATAACTTTCGCATATCGACGGTGCAATCCCTGTTACTTATGAGCAGTCATCAAAATGGTGCATTAAGACCTACTCGAGGATGGATCTATAGTGGCATGGTAAGTGGATGAATGGTGTTTTGCATATAAGCTTACTGAGATCCAATTAGGCATTCCGCATGGCACAAAATCTGGGATTGCACAGGAATTGTGACACATGGAATTTATCTGAAGAGGAGAAACAAGAACGTAAACGAACATTCTTTTGCTGGTAAGTTTGGAATGATCCAACATGTAAAATTCATTATTAACGTCATTCCCAAATAGCTTTGTCATTGATCGACTTACATGTGCAATGCATGGCCGTTCACCAATGATCGATGAGCGTGATTATGATACACCATATCCGACTGAGAATGACGAAGACGATATCGGTCGAACACCACGCATTATGGAGAACTTTACTCAATTGATTCGACTTTGCGAGATTTTGGGAGATATATTGCGTGATTTGTACATGGTCAAAGGAAGAAAACAACTCTCAGTGATGGCTACTCCGGATAGCGTTATTTCAACATTGGATCGAGCACTCAACCAGTGGATGGCCAAATTACCACCTTCACTACGCTATCGTCCTCCCAACACTCGATTAGCAGAAACTGCACCAGCGCCGGCGTTGGAGACTTGTCAGCTGCACATGCTCTTTTACACAACACTGATATTATTGCATCGACCATTCATTCCAGGTTCAACACAAAACATTGCACCATCTGTTTATCCCTCTGCATCGATTTGTACATTTGCTGCCAACAAGATCCTCGATATTGCAGAATCATTGCTTGCTGAAGGACGTCTCACAAGCGTCAACAATTATACGCTCTATTTCATGTTCACGGCTGGTGTTATCTTTATCTACAATGCACAATCCACGGATAGCATGTTTGCATTTGAGGCCAAGATTAGTATCAACAAGCTGATGCGAGCTATGGATGAGATGGAAAAAACGTGGATTACATCAGCTCGACATTGCAATATCCTTGGCGAACTTGCTGGTCTTCGTGAAATCAATCTCAGTGGCATTGATGATAGCTATAGCAGGAAAGCTTCAGAGTCAAAGTTACAAGTGGCGCCCGCCTCCATTGCAGTGCCTAATTCACCCATCATGGAATCTGAACAACACATACACGAAGGCATGGATGAGAAATACAGCAACTATTATTCTGCTCTTGATGGTCAATCACCCCCACGTCCTGTTGAATCACCTCCTCGCAGCTTTAACCCCCAAACAACTGAACCACAACAATCACAAACAATACCTTTGTCTGCGCAACAACCACCACTACAGCAACAACAAGATCAACAACAGCCAGGTGCATACGATCCCCTTGGTACTGCGTTTTGGGGTATTCCGACTTCGTTTGATTTGGAGGAATGGAATATCTATTTGCAACAGCAACAAACATCAAACAACACTGCCATGAATGGTCAAGAAAAGCAACAATACTGGTAGACTTTTGTAAATATATTATGTTTGTGTAAACAATGTTCTGTTTTGTAAATGATGTTTGAGCTTGTATCTATTCCATGGATCGTGACACCGCAATAGCATTCTTGACTCACATTATTAAAGGGAACCCGGCATGCATGGGGACGCATCGCATAGTCTAATGTCCCTCAAGATACCATCAAGCAAAGTGACAGATACCCTGCATGCTAAGCGTGCTGCGACACGATGCAAGGATACCCCTTACGTGGATAAGGAACATCCATCACGTTGTAGAAGCACGTTGCGTTGTCTATTTCCACCAGCTTGCTCCATAAAGCTATGCTAATGCCCCTTCCACCACAAACAAAACGTGGTCATAGCTATGCTCTCGCCACTTCATCTCTTACTCTGGATGACTTATCTTTAGATTCAATTGTCGAGATATGATGCTTGTAACTTTTTAAACAATGCTATAAATGCTGAATGACTAAAGCGCTGTAGCAATAATAGTTTATCACTCACAAAGCATTCTGTCTCTTGTAATGTTACCTATGGGTACAATAAGAATAAAGTTCTTGATAGGAGATGCACCATGGAATAGAAAGGAAATACAGCAGTCGAATGGGTTTGTGCGTGTAGGTCTTTGATGCCACGAATTGAGGAGAACCAAGGAACATGCAAAAAGGGAGGGGGTAAAAACCAATATCGCGTGGTGAATCCATGCCATCACTTGAGTAGTTCTGTATTACAAAAACCTATATTATAGCTGCTTATGAGCAATGCATAGGTTATAGGTTGTTCCGTACCTATATATGCATGATAAGTTCCTGCCATTAATTATCGATCGACTTGGCTTGAGAAAAATTTACTCGCTGGATCGGAACAATAAGGGACACGTTATTTTCCAGGGAGGTTCACCATCAAGGATATTCCAGGAGTCCAAAGGGAGTCCACGCGCTCTTGTTTTCAGCGATAAGTTTGCAATGCTAAGCGACGATACCACAATTTATAAAGAGCTCAAGATCAAGCCTTTCGTTAATTATTTTCTCTAAGCATCATGACTCATCCACTCGATCCATATAATCTAGTGAACACCTTTATAGATAAAAAGTCTATTCAACTGGTGTCTGTTCTCGGCATCGGTGCATACGGCGTTGTATACCTTGGAGTGCATGTTCCCAGCAGCCGACGATATGCGATAAAATTAATCACACGGCACACTTCAAACGATAACGAAATCCAATTACATTGCCGTGTGTCTGGGCACTCAGGTATTCTGAAACTGGAAAAGGTGGTCCATGAAGAAAGAGATAATCGCATTTATCTCGTACTTGAGTATGCTCCTGGAGGGGATCTTTTCACTGCCATCACCCGACAACAAGGCATTATGGGCAATGAGGAAGCGATACGATACATATTCCTTCAACTCATCGATGCTGTACAACATTGTCATGAACAAGGCGTTGCTCATCGTGATCTCAAGCCTGAAAATATTCTTGTGTTTCCACAATGGCGTGTCAAGCTTGCTGATTTTGGCCTGGCTACAACCCAACTTGTATCGGCTGGATTTGGTTGCGGATCAACCTTTTATTTTTCACCCGAGTGTCAAGGCCATACCATCAACAAGGGATATAGCACGAGGCAGAACGATGTTTGGAGCTTGGGTGTAATCTTGGTTAATATGGCAACCGGCCGTAATCCTTGGCGCCAGGCGTCCTTTATAGATCCTACCTTCCAGCGGTATATGAAAAGGCCCAAGCCGTCGTTCTTCGTGGCAACTCTACCTCGTATCTCTGAAGATTTTGCAGTGCTTCTATCACGCATCTTTTGCCTTGACCCATCCAGACGTATCTCGCTTCCTGAGCTACGTATTCGCATAAAGGATTTATTATTCTTTAAAGATAGTCGTGCTACCTTTTCTTTTGGTGCAAAGACCAACCAAGTATCACAATCACAATCTCTGTCCCTTGCTGCTCATGCCACTAGCAAGCCACGGAACAAAAAATCAGCACCATTGATATCATCCGGTTTCAAGAGTCTTCCGCTCAGCCAATCGTTGGTACATAGCTTGTGTGATTATGTCGATGGATGGGGTGATCTCGATGATTATGACATTGCTGCAAAAGTATATAACGATTGTCATCCACGTCCTTTGTTGGAAGCAAGTTTATTACAATCCCCACCGCCTTCGTCCAGTTCAGCTTGTTCCTCCAACTCGTCAGGAGAATACAATCCACCCACACCCCAAGCTTATCCGATGGACCCTTACAAAGTTGATATGGTAGCTTCTACTCACAACATCTTCACCTACCACCACCATGTAGTTCAATAGTAGACCGACATTCCCAATCTTAGACTGTGTTTTATGTACACTGTAATCCCCTTCAACAATTTGATAGAATAAGCGACATTGTGTGATGTCACGTCATCTTAGACTATTTCCACGTTTACCGCGTATATACACCAGTGCCAATGTCTGATATTATTGAATGTTGTTGCGATCGCGAGTTGAAACGTGGTGTTGGTGGACTCACCTATAAGCATCTCTTAGATAGGAAGTAATACATTATCAAGAATTGTTACGGTCATGTTAATCCCATGCCAATAGTAGACAAGCAAACAACTGTATGAGTCCTCTTTCGAATGGCAGCATATACGCATTCATAGCCACTAAACTTAAAACACATCACGTGCTTTCCATAAGATACACATACACACGTTCACCTTCTCCCAAAGCTTCCCAAAACCCTTTCATGAATCGATAATTCCCATTGTTATTGCTAAAAAGAGGTATCATTCTATTTTCTAACTTTGTTGTCCAGCTGGTATTGTCTTATAAAGACGCTCGACAACAACCCCAGAATCGAAACACCAACGCAGAATAAAAAGGCATCCTTGATGGCAGTCTGGTATGCGTCAAGTACAGTATTCAAAGCATCATCGGGTAACAAATCACGAATCTCAGTCATGGATTTGCGAGCGATATCAATAATCTAGCCGTACTTCGGTTAAAATCATGATCATAGGTAGTCAGCAGTTCACGTGAACAATAAATACCTTTTCTGCATCAGGTCCTTTGATCTTTTCAACGAGAATGTCCTTTACCACTCCTTGGAATATAGCCGATGTTCCAGAAATACCGATAACACCACCTGTAGAACGGAAGAGATATGACATAGATGTGATAGTAGCCATTTCTACAGTGTATGATGCTTGGTCAATCACAAATGAATCTTGTCCAAAAATACCTGACACCGGCACTTACCATGCTGAGGGACGCATGAAAGCATCGCCACCAAAGCAGCTGTTATGATACAGCCTGAAGAGAACCCATCAAGCAGCAACGTGGGAATAATGAAGAAGAACGAACTACCAGGATGCCACAAGGAATAACACACCATGGAAACACAGGCAAGAGAAGATGCTGTGATTATAAATCGTTTATATTCACCAGTGTGGGACATGTAGAAGCCTGCTGCTAATGATCCCGCAGACATGGCAGCTACTTTTGGCAAAAAGAATAAGCCAGCTTCCGAAGGGGAGTAGCCCAAGAGACCCTTTAAGTTAATTGATATTAGCCATGCCACATTCGTGTCACCCTTCATCCAGCTACGTTACCTGGAAGAACAAAGGGGTGGTATAGGTCATGCCAAAACTGCCCATGACGCCGAAAAAATTGACCAACGAGCATGAAAATGGTGTGCGACTTGAGATGATGTGCCAGGGCATCAGAGGATTGGATGCAACTTTGGCCTCTACCACACAAAATACAATAGTCATCACCAGAAAAGCAACCAAGCATCCCACAACAATTGGATCCGACCATGGAAGGGAGTTGCCTCCGAGTGAGGTGGCAACCATGAAGCATACAACGGCAGTGACAATAGTGCATGCACCAAGATAATCAATATTTTTGCAGCGTTCCCACGTTGAAAGATCATCATCTTGCTCCTCAAGATTGTAATTTGTCAGCAAACATGTCGCAACATACAAAGAGATCACTAGTAGAGGCAAGTTGATATAAAAGCAATATCGCCATCCCACTGTGTCAGTAATAAATCCTCCCAATGGTGCACCAGTAATTGATCCAAGCTATCATGATGTGTTAACAAGACTTGATGACAATACAAGGCGCTCTTTTTCACTTACACCATACGCAATGTTTGCATAACCTTGATATTTCCCGCGTTCTCGGAGTGGTACCATGTCACTCGTAATCACCGAGCTCATCTGAATTTTTCTTTGTCAGTCAGTGAATTTCTTCATTTTCGGCTGATAATAACTTACGGTATTCAAACCACCTCCTCCAATGCCTGCAATACCACGAGCGATTACCAACGACCACAAACTATTCGCAGCACCACATAAGAATGAACCAATAAAGAATATGACGGCGGCGAATAACAACGCAGACTTGCGACCAAAAGCGTCCGAGATTCGGCCATCTGATGTGAGAGAATTAAAAGCTTTGTACGACCTCATCATTTGATCCAGAAAAGGACACTTACATAAAGGCTGCAACGCAGTATAACTTAACATATAAGATGTAGCCACCCATATAATTTCATTTGATCTGAATACGAAGAGCGTTGGATCAGATCACAAATATCAGGCACAGAATTTCAACACAAGCATCAAATACCTCTTGAACTCCGTACCAATCTGTGGGTAAATAGTGGCCACAATGCTTGCATCCAATGACGATAAGAAAACACCCGTCCATAGGCTATAATGATATTACAAAGTTAGACATGATGTATTGCTTATGTTTGTTGTTTATAGTACCCTGTTAATATCACAAACAAGTGGGCACCTTTGAGTCGACGAGCAACAATAGCTTCTCCCTTGTTTTGGCTGCCCGCCTCAGTTGAGGACGCAGAAGAGGATGAAGTGACACTGATATGATCGGAATCGTCAGCATTGTATGTGTGTTTATGTGCTGAAGTATCGTCGTTCAAGAGAGGTGTGGATTCAGTATGTGAAGTGGATGATCCCACCATTGTTTATATTATCAAGGTTACAATGGGGGGAAGGAGGGAAAAAGAAAGCAACGGAGGATCTCAGATTTGTGTAAGGTTGAATCATGGATACAAGTCACAAAGGCTATTCGAATTTGAATTCCACTGCGTTACGTCCGAGCTTTTCACGAGCCAAAGACACAGCATCGGGTCGAATATTGCTGCAGTTATTGATCACCAGTCGTCGTATCATACGCTTGTCATGCAATAGTTGGCGGATGCCCAACCCAGTAACATTGGGACAATTGGATAGATCGATCCTGCGCAGGAATGGTTGTTCAGCCAGCGCTTCTAACACCGCATTAGTCACCGATGGCATGGATTGCATGTGCACCGTTTCAAGAGTTGTTGTGTTTCTTATCAATTCACATAACTGGGTTTCCGAAAATGCCGCTGTGGATTGAATATAAAGTTCTCGTAATCGCTTCAGTGGACGTGATATCAGTCGACTTGTTGCACTAGTCGACCAGCTGTAACACCCACGAATGTCGATCACCTCCAAAGTGCCATGATGCACCTCGATGGCAGAAATCAATGATCTCTCTGAAACCTCACTATGGCTTGGAAATGCAAGTTGCTGTAATCCTTTTGATGGCTTGTTCTCATCACGAGTCTCCCAATACTCCGTTCGCTTCGCAATGCTGAATTCGATGAGATTTGGACAATCCCTCAACGCCAGCGTTAAAATGTCGTCATGTTGTGATGAATAGAGTGATAAGCAAATCAATTGCGGACAATGGCGTATCATGTGTTTCTGTATCTCATTGGAAGGACCTGAAAGACTTAGATGCGTGAGGGCAAGCTGTTTGTCGAGCTGGATTCCTTCTGATGGATGTGCGTCGTGGTAAATGAGCTGTGTAATTCCAGGACACAACGGGAACACATGTTCGACGACAACATTGAGAGATAAGCCCGTATCAACCAGCTTTAGGGACCGTAATTCCTTGCCCATCAATCGTAAAAATCGCAAAAACAGTGTTACGGGAATTTGACAATCCACGATTTCTAAAAAGATGGCTAGTTAGCTTTGTGAAATAGGAAGCAAAACGATGGCTTACCAAGGTTTTGAATATAATGGCAATCACGATCAATACCCAATTGCAATATGGTGTTCATTCTTGATTTCTTTTGGCCTGTAATGCATAGCTGCCGTACATATCTGCCGGTCGTGTAACTCATATATTGTTTGATCGCATAGACTGACATGGCTGATGTGAAATGGAGACGACACCACATGCCAAACCAAGATTTGAGGAAATTACGCCAGGATTGACAAACTGCCATGCATTGGATACGTCGATCAAACGATACTTGAGCAAAGATGGTGTGAAGAATGTCGTATGGAAGTATCTTTGTGAAATCATTCTCCTTGCTACGCTGCTTCATTGATGTCTTTGCACGTTCCCGCATTGTCTCCAACATTGCATATCGAGAATCGGATTTGTTGACATATTTTAGAGCACGGTTGTACACTGCGATCGCCTTGGAAAATCGTTCCTGAATCACAAGAACTTTGCCTGCGCGAAGATATCCTTTCGATTGGTCGGGAGCCATTTTTATCATGGTCATAGCATCCTCCAATGCTTTGGCATACTGGCCAACTTTCTCAAAGGCTGCTGCACGACAATCATACAGTGTAATATTCTGGTTACAGTCGATCGCAGACGAGAATTCAGCAATGGCGTCCTCATAAAGTGCATCAGCAAAGCATGTCCTGCCGCGTTCGAATGCTGTTTTCCATAGTGATGTCTGTGTCTTTGTACGCTTCGCTGATCTGTCGTCGTCCTGACTTCTGGGCACGGGTCGTTTGAGCATGGTCGCGAAAAAAAAGAGTAAGTTCGCGTGTTGGTTGGTTGATCGCACATTCAAGCTCAGCTGTATGCATTGGATTGGCCAAAATGCTATAGCAATATCCAGGGTCCGAAGCATTGATGTGCTTTCTTCAACTGGTTGGGTCACCCTTGACAACACGCACACATAACGACCATGACAGATCTCGATGGGAATGAAGCACTGCTACACCTACTTGATGAAACATGGGAAGATAAGCAGCGTATCACTGTACACAACTCAAAATGGACGCGAGATTACCTTACGCGGTTGACGTCCTTGTCGCTAGATGAGCTGTTGCATGAGCCTTCCGATTTACGAGTCGAACGAGAAAGCTTACAAAAGGACGCGCAACAACTCGCTTTTCATGATTATCCAGCGTTCATTCATGCGAATACGTGCCGACATCAGGTTTCTTCAACGCTCGACGAGTTGCAGAGTCATTTGGATGGATTTGTTACGAGCGTGCCTGGATTGCAGGAAGCATGTCAGTCATTTAGCGATATCGCCGGTGAGATTGTCGAGGAACGAAACAAGATTACACGAGTTATTGAACAACAAAACGTGCTTGTGGACTTGTTGGAGATACCTCAACTCATGGAGACATGTGTATGGAATGGATATTACTCAGAGGCTATGGATCTTGCTTCTCATGTTCGATTACTGCTTGTACGCTATCCGCTACCCATTGTTCAAAGCATTCAACGACAAGTACAAGCATCTGTTGATTTGATGCTCTTACAGCTTGTGTCCCATTTACAAAGACCTATCAAGTTGGCAGCAGCCATGAATGTCATGGGCCATTTACGTCGTATGGATGCATTCGATTCGGAGATCGAGCTACGTATGGTGTTCTTGAGATGTCGTCACGATTATTTGACTCAACGCTTGGAACGCATCAAACGTGGCAAATCATCCAACGAGCACGAAGAGGCATTCGAATATGTTAAACGATACATCGATGTGATGCGGGAGCAAATGTTTGAGATCGCCACGCAGTACATGTCTATCTTTTCACAACAAGAGCAACAAAGTATCCTGATTCTATCTGACTACATGATTCATTTATTGAACACCATCCACACTCTACTCACCACCGAACTACCAAAGATTACGGATACTTCTGCATTGGCATCCTTACTCACTCAGCTACAGTACTGTGGTATGTCACTCGGCCGTGTTGGTATCGACTTTCGACATCTCTACGTACACGTCTTTGAAGACACGGTGCGCCCGCTTATTCTGAAAACAGTCGACAAAGCAACTGAGGAGCTTGTTACTATCATCACCACCAATAAAGCTCCTCCTAATACATGGATGCTGACAAATCGCTATACGACATACCAGCAACAGCAACAGATAGCAGACAACGAACACAGCAATACTCATTCACATCAGCCACCAATGCTTCTCGTTGACTATCCACCATTAGCTGTTTTTACCAATGCCATCTTGTCAGCCTTCAATGCATTACGACTTCTTCCAGCCGTCAGTCTTCTTCAGCCTGTATCTAGCCACCTGGATGCCTGCTTTTTGGAAATCGGGAGTGCGCTGAAGCAATACGTGGACAACGCTGAATCTACAATACCACACGAGATGACATCGGTGCGTTCATTTGTATTGGCGTATGTTCGTTGTTGTGTACCATTTCTACGTGATTGTCTTTTCAGCGGCATCTATGTCGATATCCAGCATGAAAGTGATATCAACGACAAAGATCTCGAAGCGTTGTTCGATTTAAAATCCGACGAGCAGATTGGGTCAACGGCAGAAAATGATACTACGGAGGAAAATGTCGATAACAGTGCCAGTGCTCACGAACCGGAAGAAGAGGGCAAGGAGAACGACGATACGTCAGTATCAGTTGACTCGAGTAGCAACGACAAAGATCTGGCAAACAACATGTTAACGAGTAATGATGACAATGACAATGACAACCAATCACGCAATCAGGAGGATGAGAAAACAACAGCTACAGAAGCACAAGAAGCACAAGCTGATGGAGGGCATATGTCTCAAACAGGATCAGATACAACCAATCCACAGCTAGAATTTGACGAATCTCAACCAAGGATAGATAATGAAAATGAGACTACTGGCAAGGATGATAATTCAGCCATTGACGACTCGACCAGCTCGAAACCGCGTGGCAAAAAAGCAAAAGGGAAATCCAAAGGATCAAGGCGGCGTCAACATTAACTACAATAAAAACAAATCTTCATTGCCAATCATCGTACCCCATTTGTATTTCATATAAGTACATGTAATTATATTTATTAATCAGGCAGATGTACACATATTTCATCATAAATTACTTTGTTTCATCGATTTCATATTCTTGTATCTTTTCATTTCTTGCCTTTTCATGATATGCGTCAGATTCTGCGCCATTTCGACCGATAGCGTCTTCTTCAAAGTCGATGTCGTCGTTTTTGTGATGGCAAATATAGAATAGGATGGCACATACGCCCATGGCAGCAGCAATACCGGTATACATCCATTTTAGCTTGGGGTCCTCTGCGACGGAAACAAGGGCAAAGGCCAAAATAGCACCGAAGCAATTTGTCAGGAGGAACAGGGACATGACGAGAGACTTCATCATTTCTGGTGCCTTTTTGTAGGCATATTCAAGGCCTGTGATGGATGCGAATACTTCACCAATACCGACAAGCACGTAGGCTGGAATGACAAGGGCTGCCGACACAAAGTTCTTGCCGTTCTCTGAAGGGTATTCATAATAAGGTGGGCTGTTATATACTATAGTCTGTACAATAGCCGAATACTACAACGCACAAATTCACATGGTAAGATTTGAGAACATACGTATCTTATCAAAACTTACAGCCATGGCCAATGCTGCGAAAAAGAACCCAATAGCAATGCGTCTAATTGGCTTCATATGTACGCCTATTCTTCGCATAAGCGGATAGAAAACTCTATCCATGATAGGGATAACAATGATCAACGTGAGAGGATTGATGTTTTGCATAATGTCATTTGCTATATAAACAATATTGTAAGCATACTCGTATGTCATTGACGTGTAATACTTACGGACATTGCCGGTCAACATTGTCTGTAAAATGGAATCCCGATGTTAGAGTCAATCACGTGCTAGAAATATTTGAACAGATGAAATGGCTTACCGCTGTCATGGAAACGAGGTTATTGGTCATTTGGGAATAGCATAACCAGAAAATCGGGAACCAGCAAAAAACGACACATGCCTGTAAAAAATACACGTTAGAATACAGATGCCAAGCGCTATATGGCAACAATAACACAGGGATTCACATCTTCGTACCTTGAAGGTGCGTCGTAACTCATCGACAAAAGTATCGTCCCACGTGATCTTGGCTGCCATATCAGGATTGATATTTTTCATATTGGATGGTTTGGCATTTTCGAGACCATGTCGAATACCGATGGAGACAACTTTTCCTACTTCAACAAAGATGCTTCCACGTGGATTTGCCTGCTTGTAGAACTTCTTTCCGGAGACAATGACGATGATACCAAGGATGAATACGCACGTTGGCAGTAGATATGCGTATACGAAGCCTTGTTGTTTTTCCAAGAACGTTGTTGCAATAGCGGATAATCCACCAACGTTGATACCTTTTGTACCACATAAGTAAAACTCAAATTCAGCCCACCCGCGCCGCCGGCGCCGCCTAAGGATCCACACACTTACCAAAGTAAAAACCGTTGAACAGCTTCTGATACGTTGCTTGAGGTGTGACAATTACCCTTTCGGTTTCTTCTTGCTTCCTACCAAGCCAGTTGGTCTTTTTCTGCGTCCGTACGAATGGTTTTTGGACCGTGTATTGCTCTGCCACTAAAGGCGATACGTTGGCTTTGATACCACCTGTGCCGAGACCGACAATGATCAAAGCAACAACAAATGCAGGAAAAGCAGCACCGTTCTCAATTGCAGCAGGCACCGAAGAAGCAGTCAATATAACCAAACCAACCATGTATATACCAGCAAACACTAGAATGGTGTTGTATTTGCCAAGATATTGATCTGCAATGATACCACCAATTACCTATCAATCGATAAGAGCATCTATGTCAGTGTAAAATGTAATGGATGGATCTATCACAGAACTTGGCAGTCTTACAGGAGTGATGTAGCACCAAAATCTAGTCATACGTAGTATTTTGTTAGTACTACATCCATAGATGCGTGAGCACACAATCCCAACTCACTGGAAAAAGGTGGTGAGTGCGGTAGCCACCTGCTGTCCTTTGCCCAATGCACCCGGAATATCAGCAGGGACTAGATTTTTCGCGTTTAGTATAAAAGTACGCATCATAATATGCCCAAAACAATACACTCACATGATTCAGGGTTTGGATGTTGGATGTAGTTTTGGAAAGGACCGCTCAAGCCATAGTATGTAAAGCGCTCGCAAAATTCAATCAAAATAACAAGAAATCCTGATTTTGGGATGGCGTCCGCAACCTCGCGTAATTCTTTCCAGTCTTGATCGGTAGGTACTGGATACAGTTGCCCATCTTCGCCTTGAACATGCTCGGCATCTTTTACTTCCCTAACCTCAGTCACTGCCAGAGGCTCTTGCTTTTTCGATGATTCAATGTCTGACATGAAGTTGAAAGAGCTGCTCCGAGACGTACTTGCAGATCAGGGTGGATTATATGTGATTCGACCCTCGTTGTTCAACCTGAATCCAAATGCTCATTTCCCACAGATTCAGACGCTTTCCGATCTAGAAATGGCACATTTTGACTGTTCAGTGCATGATAGAATCATAGGAATCTCCACAATGAAGCACAAGACAAAAGTGGAAGAGAAAGAGAAACCCAACGGTTGTGAGAGAAGAGGTTCCTATGGGCTTTTGGTAGAGACATGATCGTGAATCAGTTATACGCCCTCTATCGCGAAACAACAGGACTTTATTGTACCGGTGGTGGTGTATAGGTACATTCATCGGCTTTTGACTACTTTACATTATTTGATGAAAACATACAATTACTATAAACCGTGTTTTTACCTTCTTGGTGTGCATGTGCCTGGGAAACATTGTGAGAATGTCGAGAATTTCTGTGATTCAAGACAAGTTAGTATACTCGGATAGCGCCGTAATAAATGAAATCCCAGACCAACACACTCAAGTTGTACAGGCCACGTCTCCTGTACCTTATTTCCACGATCATAAGTTTTTTTGTGAGGTGCAATGCGAGTCAGAGCAGCGATGATTTCCTTATTGAATGCTTCTCGATCGATCTCTCTGGAATATGGAATTCACGTGAGACATCCAGATTGGCAGTAAGCGTGACCAACAAACCAACGACGCTTGCCATTTTAGTTTCCTAGCTCGAGTATCTCAAGCAATGCAACACCAAGTGTTCCATTCATCTGGATGACCAAAGTTAAGACCACGTTCCATATAATTTGGCCGATACCAAGCACCATGTTATTGTCTTATACTTTTTTCTCTTCGGCTTAGCTGTGTTTTTGTGGTGTGTTCGAGGCATTATGGTACTAATTACATTATCACGTCGCTCTTATCTGATGTTCAGTTCACTGGCTGCTGCCTAAGCATCGACGCATACAACACTATAAAGGTTCACCGGCAAAGTCTTGGTGGCTACAAGCTTCACTCGCAAACACTCTACATAACCATTTATTAATATCACCATGTATGCTCTATTGTATACTCACCAGCGTTGTATTATAGTACTAACTAGGGGTAACTAAGTAGATTCCTTTTATAAGATCCCCTATTTATAAACCTTCGTGTGCCAAGTACATGCTTATGCAACGTATGGTGAGTAGAGACAATAGCAGAAGATATCAAGGCAGGTGTTCGCGTTGTTACACAAACGCTAGTTTGATTTGTATGCTGCATCATTGAAGTTTGCATAAATAACGCGCTGTCAACATGCTGAACACTCGAGTGCAAGCATCAACGACAAAATAATCAATATGAGATGGATCGCCAACACTCCCAAGATTTCCTTCGCCTAATTAAAGGATCCCAAGATTCCCTTCGCCTAATTAAAGGATAATGCTCTCGTATAATTCTAGCAGTACTGCTACTTGTAGTGTTACTAGTACGATGATCCAATCACTGCTGCTAGCTCTCTTCAGCATCTTTGACCGCCCTAATGATTCCGTTAGCAGGTGCACATACTATTTTCGATGTCATTATTTGGGGATCACTGTTCAATCATAAGCAAACTCCCAAGCCAAATATGACTTTACACCTAGCTATTGACATTAACAAGTATGTTTTATTTGCCTTACATAACGTTCAATACATGTAAACCTGCGACGGCAACAATGAAGAATAACAAGGATTATTATAGTAGTGAGAAAAAGTAATGGTCCTAAAAATGGAGTAAGCGTATAGGAACAAGCAATAGTGAAGGTTGACAGCCGCTCACCTTTGCCAAATAGCTTATCGATCACTGGTTGTGCATGGTGCATTTCGTTAAGATATTAGCTATCAAATCATAGTAAAGAGGGCCGATCTTGGACATGTGGGAGGAAATTCCACTAAGCATCTGAGTCTGTAAGTGCTGTATATAAGTTGACTTCACACATATCCTCAGCTTTACGGCGCGATTGCATCGTTTCATCTGTGCACTTGGCTCATCCCTTCGCGTCACCAAACTACACCCTTCCTATCGATACATTTACGAGCGTACAATGAGTCGACCAAGATTTTTTGCGACCAACAAGCGAGGTGAGAAAGATAGTTAACTGATGCAACGCATTCGCTGCAGTGCGTTCAATCTCGGGATATTGACCGCTATTCTATGACCTGTTGCAGGAGAGAATTATGAACTGAAGGCAGAGCTCAACAGCGAATATCGGCATGTCAGGAAAGATGCAGTCAAGAAGGTTATTGCCAATATGACCGTTGGCAAGGATGTTAGTGGACTCTTCCCTGACGTACTCAAGAACATGCAGACCGAGGATATCGAATTAAAGAAGCTCGTGTACTTGTATCTGATGAATTACGCAAAGACTCAACCAGAGCTTGTCATCCTTGCTGTCAATACATTTGTCAAGGTACGCGTCAAAATGCAAAAATGATTGATGAATCGCCCAAGGTAACAGGTTGTGAGTAGGATTCTGATGATCCGAACCCTCTCATTCGTGCATTGGCCATCCGTACAATGGGATGCTTGCGTGTGGACAAGATTATTGATTATTTGACGGAACCGCTACGAAAGTGCCTCAAGGTTAGTGTTGTATAGCGACGTAGTAAGGTAATTTGTATCTGACTTCTATCATTGCTCGACTATTATAGGACGAGAATCCCTATGTCCGCAAGACTGCTGCTATCTGTGTTGCCAAGCTTTATGAACTTAATCCTGAGCTCGCCTTGGAGCAAGACTTTGTCAGCGCTGTGCAGGAGATGGTTTCCGATATCAATCCCATGGTCGTGGCCAATGCTGTGATTGCTCTCTCTGATATCAATGAAGGATCTTCCAACAAGGATGTGTTTGTTGTCAACAGTACAATTCTCAACAAGCTTCTTCATGCATTGAACGAATGTACCGAGTAAGTATATCTACTATGGAGAAAGTGGTCGTGAAGATGCACTCATACTTTATCGTAGATGGGGTCAGATTGCTATCCTTACCGCACTTGCAGATTACAAGCCGTCCGGTGGCAAGGAAGCTGAAGGAATTTGCGACCGTGTACTCCCACGACTTCAGCATGCAAACGGTGCCGTTGTATTGGCTGCTATTAAGGTATATTGGAATAGTGAGACTCTGTGGTATATGTCGCTAAAAATGAATGGGGTGGTAGGTTTTGCTTTTGAACATGCGGTTTATCAAAGACCAAAACTTGATCAAAACTTTTTGCCGCAAGATGGCCCCACCTCTTGGTATGTAATGGGAAAATAGGAGAACGCACTGAATCATAAAAACTGATGTCTCTACTTAGTAACTCTGCTCTCTAGCCCTCCAGAAGTCCAGTATATTGCATTGCGTAATATTAGTCTTATTCTACAACGGCGACCAGAGGTGTTATCGAACGAGATGCGCGTTTTCTTCTGTCGCTACAATGATCCTCCTTATGTCAAACTCGAGAAGCTCGAAATTCTTATCAGGCTTTGCAACGATCGTAATGTGGATCAGTTGTTGAGCGAATTGAAAGAGTAAGTGAATCGAAAATGTACAAGGAGAACCCATCATCATGCTAATTGTATGTAAAGATACGCCAATGAAGTAGATGTTGATTTTGTACGAAAGTCGGTCAATGCTATTGGTCGTTGTGCCATCAAGATTGAAGAGGCAGCAGAGCGTTGCATTAATGTCCTTTTGGATTTAATCAACACAGGTGTGAGCTATGTGGTTCAAGAAGCCATTGTTGTTATCAAGGTATGGTTTTATACATTGTACATTGGGAAGACTTATTTATTGGGTTATGGTAGGACATATTCCGCAAATATCCGCATAAATACGAGGGCATCATATCAACGTTATGTGAGAATTTGGATGCATTGGATGAGCCGGATGCCAAAGCTTCACTGGCATGGATTATTGGCGAGTACGCCGAGCGCATTGATAATGCAGATGAAATGATCAGCATGTTCGTTGAAAACTTTAAGGAAGAAAATGCACAGGTATGTTTAATGTGATAAATGCATTCATAAGCTCAATGTCATTCGTTTAGGTCCAATTGCAATTCCTGACGGCTACAGTGAAATTGTTTTTGAAGAAGCCTGCAGAGAATCAAGATCTTGTGCAGCGAGTACTCCAAACTGCGACTAGCGAGTGTGACAATGCGGATATTCGCGATCGGGCGTATGTGTATTGGAGATTGTTGTCAACCGATCCTCAGGCTGCAAAGGTTCGTCTATCTTTGTAATAATGTAATATTAATATAACTAATTGGTACGATTGCAGGCCGTCGTGCTTTCCGAGAAACCACCCATTGCAGGAGAGAATGCTGGTCTTTCTCCTGGTTTGCTAGATGATTTGCTTTATCAGATTGGCACACTGGCATCTGTATATCACAAACCGCCTGAAACTTTTATTGCTGGCAGAAAATATGGAGCAGACAGTGTTACCAAGGGTATGCCAAGGTATGGAAAATGTACGCATTCTGCAATGTACTTGCTAAGCGTAATTTATAGCCATGGTGATGAAGAAGATGTCTCTGCACCTCCACCACAAATCCAAGCGGCAATCAAAAACAATGATATTGGCAACCTGCTGGACCTTGATTGGGATGAACCTGCTGCTTCACCTACTGCGGCAGAAAGTTCACACTCTACTACGGCTATGGATGATCTCCTGTCTTTAGGAGCTAATGGAGGTGGTGACAATACTAGCCCAGCACCTGCCACTCCCAAGAACAACGTCGACGATATCCTTCAACTTTTCAATGCCCCATCATCACCAATGCAGCAACAATCTCCTCTCCCACAACAACAACAGGCAAATACATTGCTAACAGATGATCTGTTTGGCTCGTCGTCTTCAGCAGTATCTTCAGCCCCACAACAACAGCAACAACAATCAACAGCAAGCAAAGATCCATTCGCTGATTTGTTCTAAATTTACCTCGAAAACTTATCTCAATATATTATATTTTCTTTTCCTCAGTAACAATGATAATGAGTAGGGGGGTTCGTGAGAGGCATCAATATTCACAACGTTTAAGGGAACTACGTGGTAATTGTGTGCAAGAATCACCTACTGTGGTTGCGTCGAGCGCCAGCTGATGAGATTCCATCAATTCAACCCAATTCTGTATCTTTTTTTTTTTGCTGTTGTCAACCTTTGTCTACTACGTCCCACGCTTGAGTCTCTCTCCATTGTCAAGGTGTCGGGATTTCAAGTGAATTTCCTGAGAGTGCTGCTTCTCAGCTTTCACACAACTTGTACACCTTGTCCCTCTCTCCATCATGTCGAGCATGCCGTTTTCACAATGCGACTCTCCTATACGCGACCAGAACGATAGCACAGACGACCGCGGTAGGCGACGATCGACAGCTGTGGAAACTCCTCTTTTGCACGGATCACCAGACCAACAAAAAGCCGTTTATGAAATTCAGAAATCGTTACAAGTGTCTTTGGAGCAACTAAGGGCGTGTGCGCAAGAATTTGGACAAGAAATGCAGGCAGGGCTTGCCGAAGACTCACCAGCAGGCGGACACCTTCGTAACAACGACCTAAAAATGATTCCTTCCTATGTCACAGGTATGGGTACCAGTTATTGAATGGATGAACATGGTTTGTTAAATATATGATTTCCTCTTTAAGGTTACCCAACGGGAAATGAGAAAGGGACATACCTTGCTCTTGAGATTAGTGGAGTGGACATTTACGTGTGTCAAGTCAAGCTCAAAGGAGAGGGTGGCAAATTAGCTATCAACCAATACCAATACGAGATTCCCGATGATCTAACCACCGGTGTTGGTGTGGACGTGTTGATCGATTATGTTGCAGACTGCGTATCCGATTTCCAACGACGTGTTTCTGGTCATCAATCACAGCAACAGGAAACATACTCAATGGCCATCAGTCTAGGCTTTGCTGTTCGACAAACTGGTCTTGATAGAGGCACCATTGTTGCTTTGGAGCATGGCTTTGAATTCCCCAATGCAATAGGCGCCGACGCTGTTGAGTTATTCCATTCCCGTTTCCAAGCTAAAGGATTAAATATTCGGATCGTGGCTATTGCAAACGGTGAGAAAAAGCATATGGATGAGATGGAGATAGGTGTAAGTCATGCTTATAATACTGACTGAGGACAGACGCGGTATGCACCCTCCTTGCCCACGCTTATCAGCATCCTGCCACGCGGATTGGCATTGTTCATAATATCGGCACCAATTGTGCTTATTACGACAAAATGAGCAACATGCGCAAGTTTCTCGCACAACATCACAATGGCGTCAGCCCAGGAAACATTGACATGATCATCAACACAGAATGGTGTAATTTTGGCTCAAGGCATCTACCTGTATCACAATTCGACCATATCGTGGATCGTGAAAGCAACAACCCTGGCATTCATGCATTTGAAAAAATGACAACTGGCATGTACCTTGGCGAAATTGTACGACAAATATTGGTACACTTGGTCGACCATCGCATATTGACCTTTACAATTGATGATGATGAATGCTTGCTACGTACACCTTATCATTTTGATACTAGTTACATGTATGTTTGTGAAGCGGATGATGACTTGGATAATCTCGAGGACACGCGGGTCGTGCTGGAGGAAATGTGTAAGGTCGGTGAAACATCTCTAGCCGATCGAGAGATTGTCAAGAAAATCTGTCAGTTTGTTGGATATCGTGCTGCTGCCCTTGTCGGTGCCAATATTGCAGGCGTTGTCAAGTACATGGTTGAATGCGGAATTGGACTAGATTCAAATGGCGATGGCTTTGCGATAGGTATTTTTTTGGCTTGAAAAGCAATGATCACAGCAACTAACTCCTCCTTTGCAATAGCAATCAGTGGAGATGTTTACAAGGATTATCCATCATTCCATCCCCGTGTGTGCGAAACCTTGAAAGCTCTCATTCCTAGCCACGTGTCGGCAAAACTCTCAGTAGGCATCGTCAAGTTTTCTCGTATTGTTGGTGCTGCTATTGTGGCGATGATGGTTGAAAAAATGGATCAACAGGATGTAGAATGAAATAGCATTTTACACACGTCGCGTTCTGTAATATACTAATCTACGTTTTATATCTAAATTATCAAAGTGGTGTATCTCAACGTCTCATATAAATGAAATTGCTTTATTAAAAGAGATGGGGAGTGATACTTTACAATAAGGAGGGGGAATAAATGGCAGCGAGAATTCTTTTTTTACAAAGGAGGAGGTAGGCTATTTAGTTACCACGAGAACGGTGTCAAATACGTAATCCCAGAGCTTTGATGTGATGCCATATCCGCTCTCATAGTTCTTGTAGTGATGTGCCAAATGGTATCGTTTCATTTCGTGAAAGTGAACCCGAATGACTTGGGCATGATGAATGTAATAATGTGTCATATCATAGCACACATATCCAAAAAATGCACCAGCAATAAATGCGTGTGCAACAGTCTTTTGGAGTATATAATGCGCTAACATAATGATGGGATATCCAATGACAGTTGTAAGTGCAGGAGGCATGACCAACCGAAGTCTACAGATGAGCAAAGTGAGTATACTGTTTTTTCTAATTTTCATTCTTATCATACCTGTCCATAGGCATATGATGGTGAATGCCATGTAAAGTAAAATGGAACAGTAGTGCCAAGGGTCTATCGGGTAGCCAATCGTCAAGATGAAAGAGGAAACGATGAAGAGCGTATTCAAGTAAAGTCCATGCAAGAACACCAGAACAGAATGTATTAAAAGTGGTAGCCATTGAGCTGTCTTGTGTGTGAAATGACTTCCAAAGTTGATAGCATACAAAGGGAATCCAGATCATAGGAACTGTGTACCACGTTGTGCGAGAGAGAACATCCATCCAAGGGTTGGAAAAATAAGGAACGTAATATGGTACAAAACGAGGACGATGGACTTGTTCGAGATAAAATGCCTTGGACCAAGTCGAATTCCATAGCTGAGGAAAGAGTGGTTTGCGTAGATCGAGAAATTTCTCATGATTGTTATCAGTCGCGTTTGATACATGGTCGCATAGTATTCGATCAGCGTCCTTTTTCGTGGTATTTAAAGGCGTCAAGTCGTCATCGTGGTCTGAAAGACCATTGACAGAAGGCGAAGATGAGCTCACACTACCACTGAGGAGTTCAGGCGTCGGGCAAGCTTCCAGGTCACCAATGTAGTAATATTCGTCGAGTAGCTCGTATGCTGCATCCGAATGAATATGCAGATTCTCATCTCCAAGGACATGGGTAACGTCGGTGCCTGCAAATCCTAGCAGAATGTCGAGACCTCCAGGGTGATCTTGCAAAAAATCCGTAATATCATAAACTCTGCCCTTGTAGCTGATCCAGCACGAGCTGCTGTTGCTGTGCTCTCGCACCTGGGCCTCAGTAAAACATGCCATAATGGACCAGACTTCACGACGCGGACGAAGGAATATCGCATGGTGTTTGTGCACCTCACCTGATTTGTTGGCTGACTCCAAAACTCAAGTCACTCTTATCGATTTCCCATTGCCCACAGTAACAAAGATAACGTTGACAATTCAGAAGCTATCAACCTGTTGAAGGGAATCGAGAATCCATCTGATGTTGGATGGCAAGAACGAGCTGGTAAAATGGTTAAGGTTGACGTTATTACCACTATTCTAGTAAGGCAAATTTATGCATGATGTTGTTGCTAAAAAGACACGCCATCATCATGCGAGTTTCTTTTAACACAAACTCTCTAGGGTTATTGCACACATACAGTAGCAGTAGTGGTATAATAGATAATCCCAAGTACATAACATTTAATGTTCGGGTATCTGATTTTTAATGATGACAAAGCACAACGTATTGATGAACCTCGAGTGCTTCGGCATGATTTGTATTCCCAGAACAACCTTAGTGATAAAAAAACCTCATCTGAGTATGTCTAAAGATGTGCTTCTTATACCTTTCTTGACGGCAGTATCGGGCTATCCACCTCGTATCCTAACCTTGCGGTATCACCATCGTTGCCAAAGTCTTTCTTCATAAACACAATACCACGAACAACTGGCAGATATCCTCAACTTACGGTTATACGAGAGCAGTAACAAAGGATGGCACATACGAATATCGTAGAGGAGCTGCTAATTACTCGCGAGAACTTTCAAGTAATCAGATCACAAAGAATACGGATTCTTCAGGAGCTAAAGACATATACAATGGTAGACATCGTCTATAATTCACTTCTGGCTTCTATGAGCAATATTTCATATAGAGCAACTATTCTCTCACTTTGCTCTCTTTGATTGTGACGCACATAGTGCAAATAGCAGCAACACAAATTCTGCACTATTATTGTGCTACCCTTAAAGCCAATATTTCCCATCGGTATCAACCCCAATCAGATCTTACTGTTATTATTACGCTATCTAAGACGTTGGCATGAAAAACGTACTTGAATTTGGGGATAAAGGCATCTGTAGCATTCAAAAAACATCCGTGATTGTTCCGAATATGATGAAAAAGGGAGGAACCGTTTTAACGCATGATAAGAACCTAAGGAGCAAGCATCACAATCAAAGGGGGAAGTATCTTTAAAGTTCAGATACAGCACAAAGGGACACCGGTAATGCTGTGTCAAACAAATAGCTTCTAACCAGGCACGAGGAAAACGTTACACGCTATGGTCAATCTCCGCCATTAACTAATCGACATATCTTGTACTGTCGCATTCCTTTTTCATCTGCTCACTCCATCGACTGCCAAAAGCATGTCCATGCCAAAGATACTCTGCACAGTTCGAGCACTACATTCATTCCATTCGCCAGAGCAATCCTCGCTGAGCTTTGACAAAGGCGATTTCATTGACGTGCTTTCACAACTCGAATCGGGTTGGTGGGATGGTTGGTAAGGCGTTTTCTATATCAAATCGATTTATATGGGCCACTGATAATTTTATGTATAGGTGCAAAGGTTCACGTGGCTGGTTTCCAAGTAATTATGTTGAAATGGTCAACATCAATCCTGAAGTAGCCGACCAAGTACTGCCGACTGCGAGGAAATACAGTGGTCGAAGCAACAGTAGCGATGTTCAACGACGCGTATCAGACGCACTACCAAGGAATTTCAGCGAATCCAATAGCCAACTAGCCAATATTGAAGAGATGCCAGATAATGACATTGGAGATTATTTGTATGATCCTGTTACTGGTAGCGTGCAATATCGACCACGTGATGAATCTACTGCCGATCCACCGGATGGCATCATTTTGCGTAACGGCTCAATCGACGGTTCGGATTCAGAAGATAATGCGCGATTGAAAGATTCACAACAACAATCGCACATAAAAGCTGAAAATGACAATGAGAACGAGGAGCATAATGCAGAATATGTAAGCATTAACCATTATGCATAAAGTTCCCTCTGCATGCACGCATTAAGCATACCTTTTGTAGATCATGTCTAAATGGGTTGAGCGGGTTACTCCTCAAGGGCGGGTCTATTTCTGTAATCTGATTACACAGGAGACAACATGGAGCCGTGACGACATTGACCCTTTCACAGGCCATTTGGTAAGCTAAACTCAAGACTTCCTTGCTGATGATAATAGACTCATTTGGGTTTGGAATACGAATAGAAAACAATACCCAGTGAAGACTGCCATTCTGATGAAGACAATGATGAAGAAGCAGAATCAATACGAGAAAAGAGTTTCAGAAACGAGTCATCTATCATTATGGCAGGTAGCCATTCTGTTTCAACTGCTACCACGGATCGTGGTGAACCGCTCACATGGCAAAGTTTATCTGGTGATGTCGCCCTTGCAATTCATCAATTAAATACAACAGCGCAACAGAATCTTCGCGAATTCTTTGTCGAACACACGTCGATTGTTACAGAAACTATCCGAGTGATGTTATATGCAGCTGGCTTAATGGATAAGGATTCACACCATACACCCGACCCAGAATTACGTCAACCTCATCGCAATCTGATGGCTGCGCTTTCCAAGCTGGTACTATCGGCAAGGATCGCCTCTGAGCTTCCTCTTACACCACTCGCACCCAACAACGTGGCCAATGATACTGTGGTTAAACTCCAAAAGGATGCGGGTGATGTCCTAGCTGCGGTCCGGAATTTCGTTACAGCATGTCAACAGCGGCATGTGCGAGTCGAGCAGATTATGCCTAGAATGATGACCGATAAGAAGAGAAACCGTGCTGCTGAACAACAATCATCTGAAAATGCAGATGCATCCAGTACCACTGGTGACAGGTTGTCTATAACAGGTGATGAGGACAGTACCAAGGGAGCAATAGCAACAGCACAACAACAGCCATCCACGACGAAAGGATCGAAACAGCGTAGGCTCAATCAAGATTTACTTACGAATCTACAATCGCACGTCAACCAGATATATGGATCAATAAGTGCTCTAGCTTCTGATACGGCGCAGGCTGTGGAATTGCAACACGAACAGAATTTGGCAGGCAGCAATAATCGTGATTCGTTACAGCACGAGCATATTCGCATAAGCATTGTGGAACATTTTCGCACAATAGCGGAACAGGTCAGCCAATGTTTGGTGATCCTAGAAGATATCAACTTTGATGATGTGGATACGACACAAGTGCCGGCAATGTTACGCTTTCGTGTGGCCAAACAAGGATTGTATGATACTTTTGGACATTTGTTTGGTGCTATCCAAGCTCTGAGCAATTTAAGTGTGTCATTATCTGGTGGAGTATCTCGAATCGATGATGCGGTGTTGCACATGGAGGATTCCCTCGAGCAGGTGCTACATTGTGTACAGCAAATGGTTGGTCAACGTCGACTATGGCTTTCACGTCGTGGAACTTCAGATACCAAGGACTCGCTCACCCTTGGCACTGATACCTCGCAACCAACCACGCCATTACCAGGTGATCCTTCTGCTGACCCTGCAGATGATGAAAGCGATACATTGGATGATGCACACTCTGGTCTTTTGTCACCTACCCGTACTGCAAGACGACGACAGCCTGGAACTATGCGCATTACATCGAATTCAACTGCCAACGCTTGCGCCTCTCCTTCCTTCCGCCCACGCCAGTTGAGCACAAAAACAGATATCTCGATTGAATCCCTACCGTTCTTAGGCCATGATCATCCAGCTGATCAGGTCGTATTTACATCGGATGGTGGTATCAAAGGAGGTACTCTCTCAGCCCTTGTAGAACGCTTGACTCTACACGACACGCTTGGTAAGCTGACATACATTTTCTATTCTGTGAGACTTGTTTTTGTTAAAGCGTGCTTTCTCAGATACATCATTCATTGCCAATTTCTTGCTCACATATCGATCTTTTTGTACGACCGAGGAGTTTGTTAATCTACTTGAGAAGCGATACACACTTGTCGCTCCTGAGGGGTTGACACCACAAGAGCTCGAGATTTGGACCAAACATAAACAAAAACTGATCCGCTTACGGTAAGTATATGTACTTTGGGTGGTAATATCTGAACGATCTATTTACAGAATCTTTTTAGTGTATTCAATGTGATGAAGAATTGGCTTGAAAGTTACTATATTGACGAGGACGAATTTATATTGGATCAACTCGAGTTCTTTACCACCACGGTGATTCGAGACGCGTCTTCGTTCTCTGCGGATCAACTTATGGGATTAATTAATAAGCGACGTGAATTAGACGCCGATGATCAGCTCAAGAAATTGGTGCCCAACAATATGGCAGGTCCACCACCTATTGTTCCCAAAAACGTGACATCAACGAGCATTAGTCTACTCGACACTGACCCTTTGGAACTTGCAAGACAGCTGAGTCTTCTTGATTTTAAGCTATACAGCAGTATTCGTCCTATCGAGTGTCTGAACAAGGCGTGGTCTAGGGATGATACTGATCTAGCCGTTCATGTTAAGCAATCCATCGATTATTGTAATCGTCTTACTGCTTGGGTCACCGGATCTATCCTTGAGCATGAGGAAGCCAAACGTCGAGTTGTTGTTATCAAGCATTGGGCCCAAGTTGCAGATGTATGTAATATAGCATGCGTGTTGTGCGCTATGAGGAAAAGGATTACTGACAAAGCTGTATGTAGCGCTGCCGCATGCTCAACAATTATAACACTTGTATGGCCATATTTTCGGCGTTCGATAACAGTGCAGTTGGGCGTTTACGCCGCACATGGGAGGTATGCAAAACCGTCATTAAGTTAAAGAAACAAACCGACTGACGTTATACTTTTAGCTTGTTGGCAATCGCACAAGCCAAACTTTGAGCCAAATCCGTAAACTGATGGGTGCAAATCGCAACTTTACAGAATATCGAGAGATGATTCACTCGGTCAATCCACCATGTATACCTTTTCTGGGTATTTATTTACAAGATTTGACTTTCATCGAGGACGGCAATCCAGACTTTTTAGCCAAGTCCAATAATCTGATTAACTTCGCCAAGCGTCAAAAAACGGCAGAGGTCATCCGTGAAATTAAGCAATTCCAATCTTCTCCTTACACCTTGCAAGAGGTTCCTCTCATCCAGCATTTTATCAAGACGCAGCTTGAAACGACTCATGATGTTGAAACGCTGTACGAACGTAGTCTTGTGCTAGAACCTCGAACCACGGCTGCCGCTGCAGAGGCTGCACGCTTACTTGAAATGATCAACTAATAGCTAGCAATAATAATATTTTTTATTAGCAATACCCTCCAACATCTACGCTTGTTAGAAAATACATATATTAATCTCCCTGCAGTGTCACTAATAAGCAAGCAACTAAAATATATTACTGTGATATGAAATGATATAGTAAATGACGAGCGGAGGAAGAGAGGACAAAGGAGGAGGTATCAATACGGTTACAGCAGTTTTTTGCGTTGTAATTGGACATAATTGGCTGGAAACAATCCTGACATGCCGTTATTGAGACGGCCATGCCACCAGCTGCTTGGCTCGCCTGTAGCAGGGTCAACCTTGGATAATACTTCAACGGTGTCACCGCGACGTAAACTAATCTCCATGGGATCTTCAGCGACAAAATCGTACAGCACTATGGCTTCATTCTCTCGTTGTGCAAGCAACATTCGTTGTTTATGATACTCTGCAGCTTTGCGGAAAAGTTTATACATCATGTATGGTAATCCAACAAACACTGCCAGGATAAACAGTATTGATCGTCGCTTCTTAGGCTGTTGTTCTTGTTGATATTGCACCTCCTCTTCCTGTTGGTGTTGTTCATCCTCTTGCTGAGATTGTTCCTCTTGTTCAGCTGGAGGTGTGCGACCAGTCAATCTGTAGTACAACCGGCGAAGCCATCGGATCAAAGCAAAGATCCCAAGCAGGTTACCCAAATAATGGCGCAAATGACCAAACTGCTCTGCAACCCCAACCATTGCCATAAAACTGGAATGTGTTGCCATAAAAGTTGAATCAAGCATCTGTGCGAATCCACCAAATGCACCCACAATCTGCTCAATGACCTCAAAGGTGGCCCGAGTGCTGGATTCCATCCGTTGTGTTAGGCTAAACTCGTCGCCAGGTCCTCCTGCAGCACCATATCCACCGAATCGTCCATAACCTGTTCCAAACCGACTGTATGGTGATCCGAATCCACTATAGCCGCCATAACCGCCGTAGCCGCCGTAACTACCATAGCTGCCGTAGCCGCCGTAGCCACCAAGTCCATAGCTACCCATACTTGAGCCATATCCTCCATATCGACTATATGGGCTGTTGTAACTGCTCCCATAAGTCCCAAGTCCAGAGCCATACCCTATTATATAATATGTTAGAAGGTTCATTGCGTTTCTGGTCATTCACTTTACCGGTCCCACCAAAAGTAGTACTTCCAGTACTATTCATTGTAGACGGACGACTTGGAACAGTTGGTGATTCTGTCGCTGATGTTATAGCTGATGAGCTATCTGCACCAGTTGTCACTGACGACACTGCTGCTGATGTGCCATTGCTTACTTCCCAAGGTTTTGGTGGTGATGGCATGTGTCTATGAAAGAAGAGACCCCACAAATATTAGCGCTGCCTAAAAGCGTAAATCTCAGTGATATCACTAACAGATCTCCATTTGGTAAGTGGTATGGAGAGCTGTTATTGTGTTCTCATGCACTGAGAATACTTCTACATTGCAATCATCCATAGTAGCCAAAAAAGAACCATGATGGGTCTATGTGAGAAGACTTGCTACAGATCATATTTATTATTGATACACCCTCCTTCCAAGAAGCGTGGCGACCATGTTTGACCTTCCTACTTAAGAAAAATGGACGCTAAGAATTGTGTTTCCATGTGTATTACACACTGTGTCGTCTGGATATAATCTCGCTCCAACAGGATCTCGTCTCGTCCTCGCAAATGCCGACCCCTGCCCTAATCACGCATATAGTGGCCGCATAGGAAAACATAAAGCAGCCCCTAAGCCATAATTTTACAATGAAGCATGGGGGTCTTAATAGAACAAAGTTACTCGGCGTGGCCAAAAGTAACTAGTGAGTAAGTGTCAGGTTCGTGTTGCGCAATCACGGATTTAGCGAATGTCGCCATCAGCCAAAAAAAAATTTTATTTTGTCGTCGAAAAAAAAGTTGATGAGGTGGAGCTGCATGGGGGAGGGGGATGATTTTGGAATCGTTGCTGTGGAAGTTCATGTTCACAGACAAGGAGATTCGAGCACGACCAGCAACTTTTCCCATGACTGACCACGATTGATAGATAGAAAAAGTTTTGGCGAACACTATGTTTTTCCCCTTTGCAACGAGGCAAAGGAGATGCAAGGTGAATAAAGTGTGGTTCCATGGGCAGGCTTTTATATGAGCCAAGTAATGATTTCGGCAAAATATACATCCGGTTAAATGTTACACAAATTTTCCCAACCACCAAAAAATTTTGGGCCTCAAAAAATTTTGGAGGTGGGATGATTGTCGGATTCACATGCACAAAACGTCCGGTGGGTGATAGTACAAAACGTCCGGTGGGTGATAGTACAAAACGCTCGGTGGGTAAAAGTATAATACGTCGGTGGGTTAACCCACCGACGTTATGTGCGAACTGGGTTGCACACAAATCGTCACCCCACGGATGAATATTTTGAAAACTTTGGAGGTAACGAGCAACCCATAAGTTATATTAAGTCCTATTTGAATCCTTTGACGATATATTTCGAGTTCAATAGTGCAATTGCTAGTTATTGAACAGAAACATGAGGTTTTGAAACCATCTGGGTGATCAGTTTTGAGCACTTAATGTCATGATTAGAGTCCAATGTTATAGAAGAGGTGATTTGAAACGCATTTAATAAGCATTTAATAATACTTGAGGTCACTTTTACACATCTAATAACATTTTGAGATTACATAGTCAAGAATTATCTGCAAATAATTGTTTAATGCTGCGTAACCAAGGTATTGTAGAAAACAAGAAATGTAGAAATATTCTTGCCCTGTTGTAGTTTTATCATATTTTCACCTTTATTGAAATAGATGACAAAATAATAACTCGGTTACAATACGTTGGTTGGTTACCCCACCGTCTTTATGCATTCTTTACATCGGGAAAATACTTTACCCACCGAGCGTTTTGTACTATCACCCACCGGGCGTTTTGTACACCTATGTCAGCCAGTTGTTAATTTTTCATCCTAGCTACAATTTCTACAGGTCCAAAAGTTCGTCTCACCGTGGCATGCACTAACGTTTACCCGGGTTTTATGTACATGTATTGTTGACGTTGTACGGAGGCAAAGACCAATGTCTTGCGCTGTTTTATCAGTCACCATAATTTCTCGTCTCGTAAGGCTAGGAGACTAAGAAATCACATGCTCACAACTACAGGACTAGAGGACTTGTCTTGCCTCTAATCGCTGTGATGCCTTAGTCAAAGTTGTCCACAATGACTGCTTTTATGATTGTAAACAAAGTTTCAGATGCCGTCGACTTGTGACGTGTGGAGAAACAAAGAAAAAATTCGCTCGTGTGGGGACAAAGGGGCATGTTTCATATCTTCTCTGATCAACTTGCGACATTATCCAAAGTTGTAGAACAAGGGCGGGTTTATAATCAAGGTCCCAATTTAAAGGCAGATTGACATGTAGGATGCTGAGATAGTACTAATAGAAGTTTATATGCAAGAGATCACGTGCTCAAGAAGTATAGGACCTAACTTGCCTCTGATGACTGTGACGTCGTAATTAAACGTGGTCACAGTGACTGATTTTATAGTCGTAAACAAATTTTCAGATGCGGTCGACTTGCGACTTGTCGAGAAAAAGAAAAAAATTCGCTCGTGTGGGCTGTGGGGAGCTGGGGACAAAGGGGCATGTTTCATATCTTCTCTGATCATCTTGGGTCACTAACCAAAGTTGTAGAAGAAGGGTCGTTTTATAGTCGAGTTTCCAATCTCAAGGTAGATTGATATGTAGTATGCTGAGAAAAGAGTAACAGAAGTTCATATGAAAGCATGAAAGACATCACGTGCACACGAGTACAGGACCTGACTTTGACCACTGTGATTGATGTGTTGGTCAACGTTGACCACAATGGCTGCTTTTATATAATCGTCAGCATCTCAGCAAGCTTTCAGGCGTCATCGATATGTGGCCTGTCGAGCAATAGAGAAAAATTCGCTTTGGCAGCTGTCCGTACTCTGAGTAATGTCCTCTATCCCGAACGTGGAAGCATCCAAGCGTCGACTAGATCATGATTGAAGATAGTCATCATACAAGATAGTCATCATGCTTCATATCATAGCAGTTGCCATATGCGCCATGCTATACATCGCTATTTCAGTTCCTGGTTGCTGTATGTACGGAGAGGATGTCAGCAACCTGCTATATAACAATTTAAAATCAAAGTTCGTCGTTATTGTACAGGTGATAACCAACAACTTTGTGAGTGTGCCGAACTTTATGTCGCTTACTCTCGCCATCGAGTTCATGGCCAATGCCATCGTCGCAAGATTGCACTGTCAGCCTTTCTTTACTTCTTCTCTGTCTTGTAGCATTATCTGAATAATACAGTGTGATTCTTTGATGGAAGAGGTGCACAAGTAGGGCAATACTTGTTGGGTGTGATATTGCGCAATGGGGGAGGGGGAAGAGAAAGAATATGCACGACAATGAACGCCATTTCAAAAGTTTTCTTTCACGATTTTCCGTGCTTCGCAAGCGAATGGATATCGCATACTCAACAATATCTTTCGATTTCTCAGAGTCGCTGTGGATATGGAAGCCCCTATCTACGATGATGTCGATTTGTCATCCAATGTCAACGACCACAAGTGGGATAAGGAAGATGTTTATATACACGGGGTAGCAGCATTCAAATCAATGGTGACATAGGAAGTTACCTTGATATCTGATGTTAGGAAGATCAAGATGGCACTTCACAAGCAAATCGACAAACCAAGACGTGGGCGAATCAAGCAGCAGATGACTTGGACAAGTGGGGAAATCAGGTCGCATATATCCACAAATCCGTGGACCCAAACAAGTTCATAGCCATGGTAAAGGACCAACTTTTAGGGTGCATGTACAAATATACACACTTATAGGGATACAACTCAGATCGTCATCAAGTATGTTGTCACGCCTACTATGGAAGATCAGCTACGAGAAGCATTTAGCCGATTTGGAGTCGTGAAGTATGTCAACATTGTACCAAACACGTTTCTTAATTATACAGCGACTGATGTGGTACACACAGCACTTGAAGAACATGAAGTTTATAGCAAACCAAGTTGTGTTCGTCGAGGGACGTCATTCAGGTCGATATCGACAAGGACGAGGATAACATATCGGCCATCGTCGTGGAGGTAATCATAGTGGTACCCGTAAGCAAGGGACATCATCATGTGCAATAGATAAAAGATCTTTCTCTGAAAGACCGCATACCGTGCGTGCAACGTCCACTCGGATCTTCAATTACCTCATTTTACACAGTTTGTCCTTTCCTTCTCATCTCGACGTCCCTTTACAGATCCCAACATCTTTGGATACCCTTTACTCATCATTACAGAATAGCATAGTCGACAACGGCATTGCTCTGGTACACTCATTATTGCATCACGAGCCACTTGTGCCAGCCCTCATTCTTTTCATCCTGTAAGTCCATCGTTTGCAACGAAGCAATTTTTTCGATGCTAACGACAGGTGACAGATCGTTTAGACGTTTCATATTTATTTACACCTTGGTCATTCTTTTCATACTCCCTGATACAGGAAGACTGCATTATTACTTTCAAGGTATTATGATGGATTAGCGTTTCTTTGTAATTGTACTCATGCTTTAGGAAGATATATCAGACGTAAAATGACGCCATCTAGTCAAGCACATCCTACTCTCACGACGACGAATAATCCACCCATCATCAAGCATAATTCATCTGAAGCTGAGCCTGTGAAAAAGTCACGATTCTCGCCATCATATTAGTAAGTGGATAACTTGTCACATGATGATGCTGTTGTTGACAATAAATTTAGTGATGTATATCCGATGGCGAATGGTGGGGGTTATTCACCTGGGAATGGTATTTATCAATCGAACTCATTTACAAGATATTCTGGCACCCATTCCCCCTATCCAAATGTGAGCCAATACTCGAGCAATGGTACTCAAGCAACTGTAATGAATGGTCCACCAACTCCACAATTTGTTCAAGGATCGCTTGGACCATCTTCACCTATTACATTGGCATCCACTTTTTCAACACCGCAATTCCAAAGTCCAGCTGCTTATATGCCATCTCCTCAGCTTTCGCCAGCATCTCATCAAACAGCCAGAACAGTTTATATCGGCAATATTCCAACTGATACTTCTATATCTGACATCTTGGATCACGTAAGAGTTGGTAATATCGATTCTGTACGTCCGTTGCCAGAGAAAAACTGTGCTTTTATCACATTCGTCGAAGCATCATCAGCTGCACAGTTCTATCACGAAGCAACGTCTAAGAAACTTATTGTAAATGGCGCTGAATTAAGGATTGGATGGGGTCGACCAAGTTCTATACCAGCCAACATCCACGTGGCACTTCAAAACGGTGCGAGCCGAAACGTGTTTTTCGGTTCGCTTGATGATACTGTCACTGAACAATATCTCCGAGACAACTTATTACGCTTTGGCCACATTGAGCATATCAAGCTGATCAAGGACAAGAACATTGCCTTTGTACATTTCCTTAGCACTTTTAATGCTATCAAATGTGTCACTACACTACCAACTGAACCACAATGGGCTTCACGTCGTATCAACTATGGCCGTGATCGTTGCGCTCCATTATCTAAATCTTCTTCCAACATGGTCCTGGCTCAGCACCATCCCATGTTTTCACCATCTACTGCCTATCCTGTACGATTCCCATCATATGATCCTTATGCCGTCGCTGCTACTGTCGAAGCTTATCCAACTGGAGCCCCTGCAACGTTGACAGGTTCAAACGTTGACCAAGCACCTTTGGTGGGAATCGCCAACCGAACCATCTATCTGGGCAACATACACCCTGACACTACCTGCGAAGAAATTTGCAATGTTATCCGTGGTGGTATCCTAAGCCAAATTCGTTACTTACAGGATAAACATATTGCATTTATCACTTTTGTGGACCCAGCCCTCGCCTTGCATTTCTTTAATCAATCTATATATCATGGTCTTATCATCAAAAATCGGCGGCTTAAAATCGGATGGGGCAAGGCATCAGCATTATCCCCGGCTGTCATCAGTGCCGTCCAGAATGGTGGTTCACGCAATGTATATCTTGGCAATATTGATGAAACTATTACCGAGGAGAAACTCAAGCAAGACTTTTCCGACTATGGCGAAATTGAACTTGTCAACACATTGAAAGAGAAGAACTGCGCGTTTGTCAACTTTACTAGTATTGCCGCTGCTGTTCGGGCAATCGAAGGCATCCGTGCAAAGGAGGAGTACAAGAAATATAGGATCAACTATGGGAAGGACCGATGTGGTAATCCCCCACGGGCTCATCGAGCAGGACAGCGTATGCCAGATGCACCGTTTATCACACCTAATGTAACTTCAACCGACCTTGACGAAGCAGATATTGCAAAGGAGTCAGTGACAGCAACCGAAGCCCTCATCAACGATGACTCGCATGGACATGTTAATGGCGTCTTACAAAATGTCCTTGTTCCTAGTGGGTAGGTAAATTTGAACGTCTGATGGTAATGCAAGTGATACTCACGCGGAAACTTTTAGTATCTAAAACATCTCAAAAAAAAGACGGAACTCCTCTACTTGTTTTCTATACAAACATTGCTTTATCATAAAAGGAATACCTTTCCTCCACTTATAACCCATTGCCAAAAGTATACTGTTCATGGAATTCAAATAAAATGCATGTATGTGTATAGAATTTGGAATCGTTTATATCTGTAGTAAACACCTTAACATAAAATCACATGACACGCGATTGATGTTTGCGGAAAAAACATGTATGTCAATTTTTAGTGAGCACGCTGTTTTTCCTTTTTTTTCCCTTGTTAACATGATCTCTACTTGTCGTATATTATCTCAACATGAGTACTGAGAACGTCGACGAAAGGGTGGATCTGTCTAACCACTCGGAAACGTATGGATGGATACTAATATTATGCACACTACATCGATCTCAACGCCGCTGTTAGACTATATTCCGATCTATACGGCCATGTATCCCCGAAGGGATTCTTCAAGAGACCTATTGCACCCATCAAGCAATTACTCCTCCGTCAGAACGGTCTCATAACGCTCGAAGCTTATGGCAGAGCATTTATGGCAATGCGACACCATTTGCGTGAGCTTTCTTTGAAAGAAAACCGTCTAGAAAAAGTGCCTCCAGAGATCCTCCCGCTGGCATCATTGACATCGTTATCTCTGGCATCGAATCAGATTTCATCTATCGACGAGGATGTATTCTCACACCTGAAGCACCTCCAGTGGTTATCTCTTTCTTGTAATGAGCTTGTTACATTACCTGACGATCTGATTGACTGTCGAAAACTAAAAGGGCTTGACATCCACTCAAATAATTTCAAAGGTTTGTTGCTGCAATTACACTGCAAACTTCAAGTTTTAAGTTGCCTGCATGAATGTAGATATTCCTTCTGTAATACAAGGGTTAAAAAACCTGCAGATTCTATTGGTACAGAAAAACCAGCTCCAAGGCATCACACACGATTTCATATTCCCGGATAGTTTGCACACGCTCAATCTTAGTTTCAACGAAATTGATCATATCCCGCATACATTAATCTATCATCCACCGGAACAACTCACCCACTTATATTTATCGGGCAATCCATTGCGGCGGATACCATCGGATTTCCTTAGCGTTGGTTACAAGTATTTGGTCAGTCTTGATATTCATACTTGCCATATCGTTAGCCTCAGTGGAGATTTCTTTATGCGCTTGGGAGAACGAAAACTACGGCGACTTAATCTCGCCATCAATGTGCTTGAAGAACTCCCACCCGAAATTGGCCGCCTTACTCATGTCGAATGGCTCAACCTTAATGACAACAGACTCAGATATCTACCGGTAACTTTATCAAACTTGACGCGCTTAGTCAAATTGGGACTTGTCCAAAACCGCCTAAAATACTTGCCTCCACGTTTATTTTCACGTATGTACAAGCTGCAAAAGTTGGATATACGACGCAATCAACTGCGATATTTACCTGCCTCCCTCTTGATGATGTCGCCTTTATCGGATGTCATAAGCAATCCTGAGATAGCTGTACCTATGGCAGCATTTCAAATGCATCCGTGCCCTCCCTCATGTCAAGTTCGAACTCGCACAGATGCAGATCAAGGAGGATCTTTGCGAACCTTGTTATTGGGAGAGAATTTATCTCTCGAATCAGTAAATGGCATTATTCACGAAAATCTCCCAAACAACTGTTACTCTGCAAGAACCGATCCAAACACTGACAACACACCGGAAGCATTTGATGGTGACAACAGTGCAAAACGTCAATTGGAGTCATGTGATAGTTATCGCCATGATACTACATGCATTTTATCACTCCGTGAAATTGCAATCCGTGTACTTTTAAATAGGGGGTACGGGAAGTTGCAACGTCTGCCATCGGCTATCGAGGATCTACCAGGCATCTGCTTAGAGCATTCCCTTGGACACTATCATTCACAATTGGATTTGTATCCCGAGTATGCCTTTAGCTATCTTGAAGCGGCTATTCCCAAAAGCATATCACCAATCCTACGCATGGAGGTTATCGCTTCAGCTAGACAGTGCGATAAATGTGGTCAATGGTATTCTAGAAGCGATATCCACATTGGTTACACAGTTAGACTCGGCACACAGAAAACGATGGCGCCTATCCGTTTCGAGCTTTGCTCATTCGGATGTGCTCTCAACAGCATGAGTGAACTGCGTAAACATAATGGAACCTGGGAATCTTTGAGGCATGATCGAGCAGCGGAGAACATGAGAACGTCAAGCAGCAGTAATACGAGGAGAGATCAGCACATTAATGGTTGGTTGATAGTAGACAGCAAAAACCAAGACATGAGATATGTTATTCACATATTAAATCATTCATAGGATCGAGTAACTTATTTGTTGAGACATTCAAGCACGCGGGTCAATATGTTTTGTCAGTTCTCAACTTTTTCGCGGGGAACCAACATCAGCATCTCGGAATACCCGACAATATAGAACCACCTGCCTTGTTTGCAATTTCGCGAGAATCGCAAAATAACGCTGCTACCACAATAATGCTTACTTCGACGACACCATCAACCACTGCTTTTAATCATCTTCCACGAGACGCTATTCGTTTAGAAAGATTTTGATCCATCTTTGCCACAGTATTAAATTACACACGCTAGTCATTTTTTTCGTTGTTCATGCCGCTATCCAGTTCTTGGAGGTAATACAAGGATCTTTTTGCTGCGAGTGAGTGCTAATTACTATAAGCATACATGTATATGCATAGGTGGTGTCTCAAGTGATGTCAATGCATGCATATCAAATGGTTTCCTTACATTTTATTGTAGTATAATAGTACGATAGATGTTCTCGATTATGACACAATTGGAGATTAAACACGTGGGATAAGAGGGTTTTGATGGAAATGGACCAGCCAAATCGAATGTTACGCCGATTTTTCATCTTTGTACGGGATATCGTCTTCTGCATGATAACGCGTTACCGCTTCAGTCTTTGAAGTATTACCAAAAAGCTGGTCCATTTCTTCAAGTGGAACGCCTTTTGTTTCGGGATAGAAGAACCATACAAGCGCTGCAAGTACAAAATCACAACCCATCCATACGTAGAATGAGTAGAATCCCATAGCTAGACAACCATCATGTTAGGACACACTTGCAACTTTTGAAGCATACCACTTACATGTAAACATTGGTGGGAAAGCCTGTCCCATAACCAAGTTTGATGTGTTTTGAACGTTAGTACAAATTGACACAGCCATGGCACGTACGCTCATAGGGAAGATTTCAGATGTGTAGATCCATACAGTGGCACCCCAGCCTGGCTTGTAAAAGAAAGTGAACAGGAACATTACGAGCACCAAGGCAACACCAACACCAGTGGACTTTAGAGAATTGCCTTCATCATCATATGTAGCTGGTGTAGTTAGATACACGGTAGCTGCAATGAGAAGCATCAAACCTTGACCGATACCAGCTATGACCAGCATCGATTTGCGACCCATACGATCGGAGAAGAACGTGCAAGTAAGGGTGAAGAGAATGCCAAAGGTATAGTTCAGAGCATTGATCAACAAAATAGTCGAGTCGCTGGCGAAAACTGTCTGATAGACTTTGGTCGAATAGTTGTTCATCATTGATTGACCAGTGAGCTGTTGTCCAAAATTAATAATCGAGCCGAGCACTATAATTCACAACGATTAAAAAGTTGATCGCTGAGATATCCTTGGGACTTACACAGTCTCTTGCGGATGCTTTTTTCTCTCCATAAATCCTTGAGTGAGTTAGACGTATTCTCTTGTTCCCATTTGATGGCAGTTTGGATCTATAACAAAGCAGATGTTATCAAGAGACAACAAAAATATCTCAATATGATGGAAACGTACTGCTTCTATTTCCTCTTCCACTTCATTTTCCTCCCGAACACGCAAAAGGGCTCTTTTTGCTTTTTCGATCTTGCCTTTTTGGACCAGCCAACGTGGAGATTCGGGGCAAAGCCAAATTGCTATACCACAAACCAAGGGGATAAGTGCCTGCAGCAGAGTGATTGTTTTCCACTGCCATAGCCCAAGCCCTGTGTTGCTCTCGGTGCCAACAGCAGTATAGGATACAACGAGGGCACCGACAGAGTACCTATAATATGTACGTGGTTACAACTTTAGCAAAACTTTTCAAAGTTGACCTACATCATTTGCCAAAAGGAAATCATGCGACCACGCACTTCAGGGGGACAAATCTCACTCATGAAGACGGGTCCAGCTGGCAATGCAATTCCTTGACCGATTCCAAGTACGATTCGCCCTCCGATAAATGCTACACAAAATATTTAGACTTCACTATTCCATTGAGTAGCAAAGGTGACGTATACCTGCGATATTGGTTGAAAATGCTAGCGAAGTAATTAGATCAATGTACACATAGACATTCAAAATACATACTCTGGATAAGAGAGGCGATAATCACAACGAGGCAGCCAGCAAAAATGGTAGCACGGCGACCGAGGTAATGCGAGATTGGAGGTGATAGAAGAAGGCCTGCGACAATCGTAGCTGCCATATAGCATGATGTGACTGCACCAATCATACTCTGATCCGCCGGGTTCTGCCCATCAAGGCCCATATAATCCATAAAGCTGTGGATCCCCTGAAGATTGTTAAAGACAGCTAGTTTTGTTTCATCGAGTATGTAAGAACCATTTCGGATGTTTGGAAGGGCTTATTTTCAACTTACAGGCATCGTAACCATTGATGAACATGCATAACGCGGTAATGACCCCATAGGTGTATGTAAGGAATCGTTTTCGGGTAATGATAGTCATGTAATATTCTTGTGTAAGAATGATGGTACAGTCGCCAAAAAAAAGGATAACTGGAGAGATACGCAAGGCTTATATAGTTTCAAAACCATATCACAACAAGATTGATATATCCAGTAATGTGACATCGCTCCGATTCCCGTTTTTTTGTCCGAACGAGTCCACTTCCCCGTGGGGAAAAGCATTGCTCGGGCTTTAGGAAATACACAGGTAGTTCCTAATGTCCGACATTTTTGTCCGTGCACATTGCTCCCAAACCTAAAAAAAAAAGTCGTAGATAAACTCGAATGCAGAGCACATGTCTACATTTTGCTTTCTTTCACTTTACTAAACCCGTCCGGCACCAATGACTTACAACAATCCCATCATTCCTGGCTTCAATCCAGACCCTTCAATTTGCCGTGTTGAAAATGATTATTACTTGGTCACGAGCACATTTCAGTATTTTCCAGGTGTACCCATCTACCATTCTCAGGATCTTGTCAACTGGGAACATATTGGTAAGCCTCAAACCAACAGAGTAGACATCCCAATATGTGGGACTCATATATGCCCAATCAGGCAATGTGCTCGACCGCCCTGAGTTGGTTCCAGGTTTAGATAAGACATTGATCAACGGCGGCATTTGGGCTCCCACGTTGCGGTATCATGATGGTGTATTCTATATGGTTACAACTATGGTATTCGTTGACAAGGCATACAACGACTTCCAACGATGGAAGAACTTCTTCGTTACTGCAACAAGTCCCAAAGGTCCTTGGTCAGACCCTATTTTCTTTGACTACCCCGGATATGACACGTCGCTTTTCATTTTTGACAAAGACCATGCCTATGTTCAAGGGTCTTTCTATCATCGTATACGTAAAGAAATATCTCAAAGTAAGATTGATCTCAGAACCGGTCATGTTACGGAACCACGCAGAATCTGGTCTGGTACCGGTGAAAAAGCACCTGAAGCTCCTCATGTATTGTACAAAGATGGCTGGTACTATCTAGTGATTGCTGAAGGTAGAAATTTGAAAAAAAAAACTGTTTATTACCAATGTGAAGCTAACATCTCTTTTTAGGTGGTACAGAGGCTGGTCACCGAGTTGCAATGGCACGGGCTAAAAGTATCGATGCACCCGAGGATGAATGGGAAGCTTGTCCTGTCAACCCAATTTTGAGCCACCACGACTTACCAGACGAATTGGTTCAATGTACCGGCCATGCTGATTTCTTTCAAGACACCGTGGGCAACTGGTGGATCGTATTTTTAGCTTCCCGCGTATACGATGGCGAGCGTTTCCCAATAGGTCGTGAAACTTTCCTTGCACCTGTCGATTGGAGCGGAGAATGGCCTTTTGTACAGAGACCCATCAAAGCTTTTGCACCCAAGGAATACCATGGTCCTAATATTGCAGCAGCACTTGGTACTTCGAAAAATTTATGCAAGTTTGGCAGTAGAGTACACGGTTGGGGAATCGAATGGCTTTGGCTTCGTATCCCCGATATGCAAAAATATCAGCTGACTGATCTAACAGACATCGATGGTGTGTATCATGGATGTAAAATATCGGGGTCTACAGCAAACCTTGCATCTGAAATGCAATCCAGCAGCCTGGTGGGCATCCGCCAATGCCATATCCGCTGCCGTGTCACTGTGGATTTGGAACTAGACACAAATGCCGATTATGCTGCGTTAGTCGCCTATTTGGATCCTCTCCATCACGCCTCAGTGGGGGTGGCTGATAACCATATACTATTTTCAGGTGAAAGAATCCCTCTACCAAAAGAATCGTGGATCAAGCTGGCCATCAAAGCCGACGAACGAAACTATAACTTCATGTACTCATTTGGCGGTTCACAAGATTGGCATAATATTGGCACCGTGGATACTAGGGAGCTCTCTACAGGTTTTACAGGTAAAGCATGTAGCAATGGGAAGATCGTATCTAATGGCTTGTTCAGGTGTAATCTTTGGTATTCATGTTCAGGGAATCGGGAAATCAGCCCACTTTAAAAATTTCATGTACGAGATACTATAGCTTGAAATGGGAATAAAAACCGTTATTACGTGCCTAATTGAAGAGTGCAATCAACGTGATATCACGTAACATGTCATGCAGTTCTTGATTGAGTGAAGTAGGTCAGGTGCACGAGCAAAGTTAGCCATGTGAAAATGGTACATGAGAGAAAATTTCAGGGTCAAGATGTAACATTCGCATGACAGCAAAGCACCTACTTTTGTCATTCATTGTCGAAGTTGATCCAATTATTCATTATCGGTTAGTACTGACCCTATACCATTTTCTGTCGTCATCCCATAATCAAAAAGATAGTCAACGGTAGTGAAGAATAGTTGATGATGCGCTACTTTTTATACTGATGTGATACGATGTACATTAGATGATTTGTATGGAGACTATTTGAAGGTTTATAATGTGCTACGGCGAAAGCAATGGTTTAGCATTGAGACTACATGTGTGTCATAAAGCATAGCAGGCCTTACCATTTTTCTGACGTTTGTTTTGCTGGAAAATATTCTCTCCATGAGAAGGATGAATTAGGAAAACTTCCCGGATTGAGACAGTGTGTGCCTTGATACGTAACACCAAAGGTTTCACATTCGTCTGCCAGGATCAGCTAAAATAAAAACTTGTATCAATTGGAGCCGCCATCGCATACTCGTCATAACTCACAGCGTGTGGTAAGGGATATAGTCGCATACTATGATCGTAAGCCCAATAGATAGGCCTTTTCGTGAGGGGTAATGGTGAGAGATGGCCTTGGTCGATGATTGTGCGTATCAACTAGATATCGAATGAGAAAAATGCAGGATCACAAATATACATACATTACATGTTTTGAAGGTTCTTCGTCTTCTTCCAACCTTGGCGCTAAAAGAGCGTTTCTTGAGAGTGCGTTGAAGAGATCCTCCCTGTACACCACAATGTCCTGGGTACAGTACCGAATACTATTCACGTGCTTCAATACAGGCGCATTTCCTTGATTGATTTTATCTGCACTCACCGACATGGGTTGGAAGTAAATATAGCTCGCCGCACTTTATGTTGTACACGACTTGTAAGAAATTCAGGTAAAGCAGGCTGGGGCAAACTAAGGCCTCCCCATGGATCTCGACAGCCAGGCACGAAAATGAAATACGAATTGCTGGCTATTTCTTGAAATTCAAATATCAGGTCTGCCAGCACTGTAAAGCTATCTGTTTAAAAATATAGATGGTCAATTCATTGTTATTTCAATAGTGCATGATGCATTACCTTTATATGGTCCAGTATTTTGTCCCGTATAACTAAAGGCTTGTCGACTAAAGTTTCCTATCAGTATGAAGGCCAAAGGAATTCGTGTGCTTGAATAACGTTCAAAGACACGGCGAAGTGATGGAATAACCTATTTGAAATATAATGTAAGACTAGATAGCTTCCTCCCCTTTTTGCATCTTACCATAGGCTCATCTAGGTGAACATCTGATATGATAGCAAAGAAAACATCTTCATTTGATTCCTCCTCGGCTTTTAGTCGGTGCTTGTCAATAGTCGGCTTTTGTAAATCAAGGAAATCGACATGCGTGAAATTCCTACATACAGAGATGAGAGTTATATCCAAGATGTTGTGACATTCTTGCACTTACTCAGATGTGGTACGTGGTTCAGCAGGTGGAAAGCCCATTTCATATACATGAAAAACGTGGTCGTCGCCGTACAAGCCTTCGACTAGCACAAAGGTGTGATCGGTAAAAAAACCTGATGTATATGCCTGCGTTGACCTGGTTAATAAAAGATAAAGAAATATCCAAGTGAGTTTCCCCTTACACATTGTGATAAATCGAGTTGCACGTTGGCATCTTCATCCTCCAAGAAAACTTTGCCATCTTCCAACTGGGTCAACATGCCAAACAGTAAAAAGTGTTCACGATCGCGTCCAATCAGTGCCTTTATAGGTGTAATCTAAATAAAGAGAGGAGAGGTTGAATGGATGATTCATCTGGGTTCTATTTGGCGATACCTTGAGATATGAACTCGAATCTGGATCTATCGTCTGTGATGATGATGACTGATCAAAGTGCTCATCGCGCAACACTCGTTGTTTCACAAGCTGGAGTCGATCCCTGTAAAGTTCACTTTTCTCTTTGGGTGTAGACATCAAGGAAGGCGTTGTCGCATATCTTTTGAACAATGATATTAGCGGTCGTACCACAACGATATTGCAATTTCATACTTGACAAATCCTTTGCGACGAATGTCATAATACATTCTCGGCATGTCAAAGGCGTTGACTACGTGGAAATGTTGTGTAATGTCGATCGGCCCGTCATCGATTGTCATATCCTGAATGCCGCTGTTGATATCATTTTCAATGCGAGATGGTGTAACATTGTTTAAAGAAGTTATCAAACTCTCCAAGTCATTTTTCTTCACGAACATGTTCTCGTCTATTTAAATAAGATTAATGTTCGTTGAGGGATATGCTATATGGTATATCCTCAGTGTTCACTCGATCGACCAAAAAGTACCTGTGAACTGTTTTTTGTAGGCTTTAGCTAACTGGGACAATGCTTCGTCAATGTCGGGCTGATCTTCAAAGTGCTTTTCGAGAAAACTTGCAGCATCGCTTTGCAGGTGAAGACCATTGAGCTTTGTAAAGAACTTGTAGATACTGCGACTGGTCTTGCGTCGTTGACTAGCTGCAGATTTCATGGTGTGACGAGTGACAAGCAGGAAAAAGAGACGCGTCCCCAGAGGAGCGCGTGTTTTAATGAGCGCAGTCGAAAATTGAACACACGCACGCATCTCGGACTTGGCTATTTTGCACAACACTCTTTCTATTGCCAGCGAATGCCGCTTACTTTTTCTGTAGTGCCGAAAGTGCACCCTGTTATCCACTCCAACAATAAAACCCATACGAAAGTAAATGCGTTTACTGTTTGTGGATAGGATGGGCCATTGGGTTTGTAATGAAAATCGCGTAATGTAAAGATAAAGTGAGCGAAAAGGAATACTAAGCAAGTGTAATTGAAAGAGTGGATAAGCTCATTTGGATGGCAGTATCCGAGGTACATGTTACTTGACGTGATTATGTGTGTTTGAAACAATAGCACAATGATTTACAGGGATGATAAAATGATGTATTTCAGTTTACTTGTCAGCTACGTCAAATCCTGTATATTTACAAAGGAGCAACATCCCCATTCTATTTAAACGGAAAAGCGCTTTATTTCTCGCCAAGCTTCTTTTCGAGTTTGTCGAATTCCTGTAGTGCAACGGCCTCATTCTCGTCAATAACTTGCTCCACACCTTCTACTTCTGGGATATAGTGCATAAGCATATTCTCGATTCCGTTCTTGAGTGTAACGACTGAGCTGTCGCAGCCACGGCAACTGCCCTTGAGCTTAAGCTTCACAATGCCACCTTCAAATCCGCAATACTCAATATCGCCACCATCTTCTTGAATAGCCGGTCGAATACGCGTATCCAAAAGTTCTTTGATCATCTGCACCTCTTCTGAATCATCTGGATGAATTGCTGTATCACTCTCAGCAAGATCTCCCTCATTGTACATAATTGGCTGGCCTGACGCAAAATGATCCATGATTGCTGCATAGATGTCAGGCTTCATCAATTGCCATTCAGCGTTTGGGTCCTTGGAAATTGTAATAAAGTCTGGTCCAAGAAATACTCCTACGATGCCATCGATTTGAAAGAGTTGTTTGGCCAAGGGCGACTGCATTGAGCTACGCACATCCAAAAATTCGGCTGTACCATTGCCAAGGACCTCTACGCCAGGGATGAACTTGAGGGACTCGGTATTTGGGGTTTGCTCGGTCTGAATAAACATGCTGCGTACTATTTATCCGGCATTAGAAAGAACTTGAAACTAGTATCTTGTATGATACCACTATGTACCTTGCTGCGTCAACGCCGGAATCAATGGGCGTACACTAAGTGCAGGACGCTGTTGCCAAGTAGGTTGCAAAAGACGCTGTGTGGCAAAAGATCTTTGTAATTGCAAACGATTCAAGCGACTTGTAACTCGTGTTGCCGCAATGACTATTCTTGAAGCTATCATTCTCTGTGGTATTTGTTCAACTGAAAGAGAAACAAAAGCGAAATTATACAGCACAGCTGAATAAAGCTTTCCCCTCCTAGTTGTTCCGTTGCCCAATCATCAGTGGCGGTCGAGCATTTGGATATCTACCACTCATGTGACCCTCGTTTTCATTACTTTTTAAGTTATCTCATTTTGATTTCTAATTTGTTGAGATGTACTCGTTAGATGAATGTTACTGTGGATATATGTATTGGCGCAACCTGTTTCCCCCTGCTTACTAATTCAACTGCCCTATCAAGCGAAGGCCAATCACAGTGACGAGATTGGTCATTTTCGAGAGGAACGAAAGGAAAGCTATATTGCCAAAGATTGTGTGTGAGTCAAAAAGAGACGTTTGAAATGTACATCTATTGAAGACGATTGAATAATACATATGATGATGTGACATATGCAATAATGAAACAGGAGCAAAAACTAGTAGCACAGGCCTGGTGTTGTGCATGAAGAAGGAGGGGGTTCATCTATTTCAATAAATGTATCATATGGTCTACTGCTGTGAAGATGAACATAATACACGTCTCAAAAGACGGCATGCTTTTATTATAGCTGACGGGAAAGTCATTCACTAGGTATTTGCACCTCACCACAAGATCGGGGTTTTGACGACTATTTTTTTTGGTGATGCCACAGTCCTAAATCATCTTTTTTGGATATTGATTTAAACAATGGGCTTGCCGTATTGGAGACCTCGAGAGGAAAGACGTACAAGGAATAGCACTGAACGAATTCGACATGGGACAGATCAGCGACTGGATTCGCTGCGTACTACCTTACGGCCATCGAGTAGAAGCCATCCATTGCCTGCCAACGGGACAAGCCATCGACGAACTAGAGCCACATTAGGGGCACGACGTGCGGAAATGTTGCCTAGACGACTTCGACGAAGACACAATGATGTAGTTGATGAGGCGGTTGCTCCGGTGGATGATTTGGATAGGTTGGTGCAGCAGCGTTTTGACGAGAAGGAAGATCTACTATGTCAACTCGAGTTTACTGCATCGTTGCTTGATCAGTTTTTGTCAGCACGCTCAGCTTTGGGGGCTGATAGCAATATGACATTGCCTTCATTTATTACGGATGGTTAGTATGTCTAAGTTTCACATTTACGAGGATGTCTGTAAACTAACGAAATGGACATTCGATATAGAATTGCCGAGTATTTTGTCCACTGCTGCCAATCTTACCATGGAAACTTATAATCAATCATCATCATCTTCACTACCTTCTGCGCGTGTTGACCATTCAAATATGACAGAAGCACAACTTACTAGAGAATTTGCTGATCACTTATTACATCTACCGCCCTATTCAACTCGACTTCAAATCTTGGAAGGAGACATCCAATCGGTACATCGTCGTATTATGGACCAATTAGGTATGCTTGGCTCCACGGATATGCTTCAACGAGTACAGTCACCTGCTCCTGCATCGATCGGTGATCGGCCTCTTTCTTCACTTGTAATGCAGTATTCCAGAGATAATGAGGATAACCACTAAGCAATGCATCCATTTATGATACCCAATACATTAGTAACAACAACATTTGTTTTAAAAACACGCACGCTGAATTCGTCTTGCTCTTATATCAGTGTATACTATCATCAGACATCCTGCGTTCAACACATACAGGTAGTCCTTTGCATCTTTTATTAATGACGTCTCGACAAGGTGGGCGCTTCCATTTAACTATGCTTCTTATTTACAGCACCTGTACTCAATGATAGCAAAGCCTCACTTTTATTCCTTGTCAACATTCCTTCTTCGTCATTTACAGTCAGCATTCGTCTCTTTGTTATGAGTCATTCGTGGGAGACAATTCTCGTTCAAGGAGGATTGGATTTGGTATGCAGCTTAATAATATGGAATATACCTGGATGGAGAAGAAAGGGTATGGTAAGATAGCTCTTGGGATCGATATACAAGTAGATATTCAGCATTATCATTTCGCTGTAGGTGTTAGTGTAGTCGTATTCTTTATGAAATAAATTTGGTGAGCATGTAACCTTAAAAAGGATATCACGGTCAATGGTATTGCTTTGTGGGTGCATATGGCGTATTCGTAAAGCACGTATCATTACCACTTTCACCATGACACGTATTCGCATCGGGCCATAACAAGAAGAGTCTCTTTTGTCGAAACGTATTTTTCCACCCCACGTCTCTTTCTTATTCGTTGATTGCCTCTGGAGGTTAATCAGTACCCACATCACGTCACTGGGAATATTCAACAGCACGTGCACATAACATCAACACATTGTCTTAGTGGCAGCATCCGTCTTCGTGCCGCCGTGCATCATTACCCGGCATGGACCCACTATCTTTTTGTTCAATCGAGGGCACATACAATCATGTAATAACCCCGTTATACAGCAGCGGAGGACAACGCAAATCAGGCAATCGTGGCGCGAGTGGCGACTGGGCACGATAATGAGCCACAAGCAGTCATTCCCCACATGCAATGTTGTGCGACGATGCCAAGCATCACGCGCATACATTAGCGGTGTTGGTGGCGTCGCGAAGACTCTAACCACAAATAATAGGTGGTCCATTATCCTTGAAGTAATTGTGGCTGAACACGAGCGCTTCATGCCTGTCAACTTCTATTATTATCTATTGTCGGTATTGCTACGTATTTGGTCATACCAGGATATCCGATACGTGCGTGTCATTGGTCTTTATTATCAAAGCTGAATATGCCTACTGATCGAAAAAGCAACAGTAAAGCAATTGCATAGAAAACACAGGGATTTTATGTATATAGGATGCTTGTGAACAACATGAATGGGAGGGATCGACTGAATACGTGATACAATAGAATGGCATCAACCAATGAGGATTGGCCTATTGCAACCATTCAAAACAACTTTGGCCCGCCTCGTTGTCCGCACTAACATACCTTTCCTTTCCTTCTTATTTGCGTCGCCAGCCCGATCATCTCTGACACGTTCCACTCTTTATATTCTATACTTGTTCTTTCTTTTTTTTTTTGGGACACCTTTTTCAACTTATTGTACCTGCTCTTTTATTATCCGTCATGCCAGGCGATGATCTCCATGACCAACAGCATACTCCTCCATCTACCGCTATTCCTCATCAAGCTATAGACCCGCAACATCAGCAACACCAGCAACAACAGCCACGGAAAAAGCGCGCCAAGATTGTAAGTGCTTGCGGTGAATGTCGACGTAAAAAGACAAAGTGCAATGGTGAGCAACCTTGTCGCAGCTGCGAAAAGTCTGGAGTTGCATGCATTTATCCATCTGCTACACAACACCACGGAGACGACAAACGTAGCCATCTCAATAAGGCGGCATTGGAATCAATTGAGGAACGACTCAAAACGATCGAGGATATGCTTCGGATGATTCTGCAGTCATCACAGCACAATCCACCGGACCTTGATCCTGCAATGGTGCACCAATTTCTTAACAATACTACTGGCACTGGTAGTGGAGGCAATGTCGTAGTTGCTTCTACTCCTCCTCCTCCTACTGCTACTACTCAGCGACCTTCATCAAGTTCTTCAAACTCATCCGCCTCTTCACCACCGAATTCTTTGCAACAACAACATTCCATTCGTCAACCATCTTCGCCTCCACAATCTATACAACATCTTCATCATTCGTATCATCACCACCACCACCAGCATCCATCGTCTTCATATGTTCCTCCTCCTCCTCCTCCTCCACAACAACAGCAACAACAACAAAGGATATCAGAATATGATATTCGGCTTCCATCTATTCACAATCTGTCGGCTCCTTCTTCGGGTTATCATCCACATGAGCAACACCCAGAAATGGTACCTCCTCCCGCACCTCCTGCTACCACTACTACCACCACTACTACGACTGCTACTTCTACCGCTCAGTATCTTCATCACCATCATTCAACTTCATCTGCGGCTGTCAGTAGACCTGCTCCACTCTCACCAGATGCTCCATCCATTGAGCAAGATTATGGTGCTTTTCAACCAGTCAAAAAGCGTAAACGATAAAAATGTTGTCATACTTACACAATCCCTATCCATCATGCTACTACACCTCTCTTATCTATATATAATCGGCTCCAATTGCCCGCTTGTAAACTTTCGGTTTTTTTTTGTGCGAATGGCTTATCACTTACCTTTGAAGTAATGCATATGTGTATATTGGTTGAACTCAATACCGACACGCTATTTGCTATTGGGGAGCGGTTTAATAGTGGGTACTTGGAAGTCTTTAAATTCTTAGTATGTCTTGCATAATGCGTGACAGGATACTTTCGCATGAATGGCGGAAAAGTTCACTTGATGACTGCTTTAATTTCATTGATAGATTTTATCACCTGCCGTATTTCGGTCAATGAATGCATAGACAAACATTATACCTAGGCTCTTCAGACGTAATCCTGGTATATACGCCCCATCACTTTATCAGCTCATGCATCATACCAGCAAGCAGAAGTATCCACGCCCACTGTGCACGATAAAAAACAATGTTGTAGCCGCCCATCATGCTCCCACACGCCTCTTTCCTCTGCCATACTTCTTTTATTGCTTACAAGGTCAAAATTCCAAGGGTTTGTTTTGTATGTATCCCATTTCTTGCAATTGTGAATAAGCTCTGATTTTTGTGGTCATTCATCGTGCTTCCTGGCACCGTGATTGTCATTGTGATATTGGATCCTTATAATAAGGTAGAGTCTGATTATGTTGCTTGATAATTCACTACTCATACACACTAACTCGTTACTTTCGACATAGTCTATCTCCAGTGATCCAGCTGCAAAAGTTGATTTCGGTGCCACAGGTCTACGTCGGTGCTGAAATTGACATGGTGCAAATAGCAAGGTCCTCTTTCCTGCATTCCAATCACGGCAGCCATGGCACAAAACGATAGTAATTTATACATCAATCCAATTGGAGGGGACTATCAACTGTATGTTTGCAAGGCGATTCGGTTTGCAAATGAAGGATGAGTTGAAACATGAATTCAAGGCCGCCATTGGATATGCTGTACGCGTAAATGGTCACTATGGAAAGTGGGCTAAAAAGCATATAGTTGCAGCTCGAGTCATCCTCTCTGTGTTTTTTTTCAACATTCACCTTGCTAATACCTTGTTGAAGCACCTTTTCGTATATAATAGACCATCTAAAAAGGGGGATCAATATCTAATAAAAGTGTATGTCATCCTGGTACTGTTGCTGCTGATGTAGTCACCCATCCAATGGTTGATTCTCCATATCCACATGACCAGGGCATTGCTCAAGTGAATCAGTGACATGCCATAGAATTCATTCCAATAGCCCTTTTCCACCATGTCCGCTTTGTTGTTGCTGCATACGACTCACATAGGATGATCCATATAAATATGGATGTTGTATTCCTTATCCGATGCAAGTGGATAACGTTGGCAAATGGCCTGTAGCTTGGATATCTTTTTTCTTCACATTACCCTCTCAACCTCTTGCTGCAAAGGAACATGTATGACATGCAAGGATTCCTGTAAAATCCTATCACCAGGACACTACTACGTGATGCAATGGGATCTTCCACATGCGGCATACCTCGTAGCTGAATGCTGCGCATCGACCAGAGTGGCCGGGATTGAATATTTGCTCTCCTAGCAGAACGTCTCTGACAAAACGCTATATTCACTTGAGGATGGCTTGCTGTTCGTGTAGAGAGCAACAATGAAAAACGCTGTATAATACCACTACGATTGGCATGCATTCAATATCTGGATTCGATTGGACAGCATAGGCTGCAAGGTATCTGTGTATAAGCATTGTCAGTACTCATATCGATACAACAATGGAAAGTGCACTTTGTTTCATTCACAATGTAGATTGCACTGGATTCCACGTCCTCTTCTGTGAGGAAAAGAATACATGCATGGTTTGCCTGCTTTTAGAGCGAGGATTCAGGGCCCGACAATCATGTTCATGCAATCAGTGTACACCTCACTTCCTTGGTTATCACTGCTACAGGCACCGCCACAGCGCACTCTCTATCACTCATTATTGTTTTTCTTCCTTATCATGATCTGAATAAAAGGAAATGCTTCAAGATCAATATGTATAGACTTTATTGGTGTCATTGCTGTATATAGTAAAACTACGGATAGCTCGATTATGAGGACATCGCTCAATATCGAGTTTTATTGATCCAAGTATATAGGATATTTGCTGAGGTATATATTAGGTTACACATGTTGTTGACAGGTTGCACAAACGGATGGTGATGATAATCTTGGGCAATGTTAGTTCTTCATACACAAGCTATCGATTGATGAGAAAGCTATCCATGATGGCAGGGACAATTGCTTTATACACGCATACCATATTTGAGTATTTACACGTCCACATTTGATGCAGGATTACACATTGGATGTTCCAAGTTCAGGAGTTTGTTGGCTGCATAAAACCAAGGCTGGTGTCACTTTTGCCAGAGATACATAACGAGGGACTAGTAGTTGATCCATACTGATCGAGGTATACAAGTGTGCATATTCACAAGAGGAACCGTGGGGAGCTGGGTGGCTGTATCAAGGACGACGAGAGGAACCAAAAAGAGTCCACCCCACCTTTCTCCACTCCCATTTCACAAAAGCAAGGTGAGACACTCTCCATTAACGAACTACAGCGCATTGACTCCTGTCATGCTCTTTAATGCAAGACGTAGATGGGTGAACCGGTGGTCAATGGCGTCCCTTTCAACTACAACAAGCACGCGCGCAATCTACCCATGTTTCAAACTTCCAATCCCGTACAACAGGTACGGCAATCGCTGCAGCTCTTTTACAATTCAAGTTTGACATTGTGGTGCTGAAGCTCGTGTGTATATTGCTGTTCTCTCGTTTTTAAGATCTAATGGGTGCGTCTCGTGTATTCATTCCCAAGTTGTCCACAACAACACTTCTTTACACTGCCTCTTTTGGTATGTTGGCAAGAAAACGCGTTTAGATTGGTTTTCCTTGGTATCTCACATTGTGTTCATGCTAGATCGACTTGTTGGATGATGGTACCTGTGGACAGTAACAAGATATTGATCTCAAAGCAAGAACGCTGTACGTTGGTTCAATGGTATGTATGGTGTTGGATCTACAATGCAGGACCACTTAATTAACGAGCCTTACAATGAAGCAGCAGCAGCACATACTGGATCGGATGGATACAAGGTTATTTGGAATGGTATTGGGAACACCTCAAGGTAAAGTGATCATTTTAGGATTTGTCACCTTCAAGTGCACTGATGAAAGAAATAGGCTCTCTTTCGGCGATATTGCTATTATCACGGCTGCACGTCAAGGGATGGAGTGTACTGTCTTAAGGGGGAAGGCCATGTTGTGGTACGCGGATATTACGTTGGGCTCACGGTGCGACTTCGGTTTAAAAATGCACCCTCTGACCTTTCGTGGAGAACAAAGTATATGCTTCCCATCATTGCACTGCTATACTTTACTCGACTTGGAAGACGATGGGTGTCTTTCTTGGCAACATGGCTGGACCCACGGCTAGTGGTGTTAAAGTCGGCTGGGGAGGGACTTCATGTCACCGTTAAAACCGGTGTTTTGACGCCACGTTCCTATGGGAGGCTAGAAGGCAGTACGGATACTACATTCCTTGGCAGTGCGCTTTTATTATTGCTATTATTGCTGGAGGCAAGATTCATTAGTATGTATAGCATTGGATCTACAATACAAGTGCTCTGAATTAACGAGCTTTTACAATGGAATAGCAGCGGCATCATGATATGGTTGGCATGGAGATATGGATGGCATGGAGATACGGCTCTTATTTGAAGGAAGGATATTATTGTGAAATACCACAAGGTAAGAGTATCCATTATGGGATGTGTCGCATGCAGGTGCACTTACGATGGAAGATGTGCAACGACAGGATCAAGAAGGCTTTTTCTCGGCTATTTCACTTGGCACGTCAAGGATGTTATTGTACTGTGTGCTGTCTTGGGGAGACCATGTTGCCCTTACCACCTCGTGTGGAAACATGTGCTCACGGTGCTATGGCAAGTCCAATTTAAATACGCATCCTCTGTTCGCAGTTGCAGCATGCGGATCCACGGCTCAGGTGGTGTGAAAGTCGACTGGTGAGGGGCTCAGGTCACCGTTAAATCCGGTGTTTTGGCACCATGCTTCCTTCGGGAAGGGGCTAGTAGGCAGTGCAGGTACCTTGGCATTCTTTGGCATTGTGCCTTTATTTATTGCTATGATTTCTGGTTGCATCCTGATTGAGAGATTCATGTACGTATCATTCCAATGTCTTTGAGATGGAAGTATTCTTGCTGACAATGCGTCTTTCTAGATGGATCACCTTGCATTGAAGTCCCCCAGGATTGCAGCTATCATTGCTAAGTATTGTTTTACATGTTTGGAGGATTGTTTACGGTGCATCTATTATAGGTGAACCATGTTAGGATCAAGCAGCATCGTCTTTGGCATCTTTCAGTATCAGCAGGCCTTATTACATCGTTCGATAGTTCTCGTTATCAAGTATTAAACATTCCTTTTGTGTGAGTCTGCAACAACTTCTATTATCTTATGGCTGTTGTTGTCAAGTACTACTCCAGTGCTCAGCTATCTGCAAGTCGTCTCTTTATGGATGGATCTTTGAGCAATCTTTGTTATCGGTGCCATGGCGGATATCATTCCTCAAGTACCTGTACGGATACCTTTGGGCATATCCTCGTGTGTGCTATTTCATCAAGACCGGATTTATTTGTCGCAGTGCATGATGTGTCTCTTATGACGCCTACCCAGGAAGGTCGCTTGATGGCAGCTACTACTGATATGGTGGATGTTTATTTGCTATGGGTAGAACGGGATGGTGCTTTGCTCTTTTCTGTAAAGAATCGTTGGCAGCTATGATTCATATGCGACAGTGTGGTCAGCCCTATCATGGCCCTATCAATTGCGTTTGATGATTACTGCCTTAGCCGTTGGAAGTCAGACTGTCTCTCGGTGTCCTTGTGGTAGATATGGGATCATGTATTGCTTTTTGCTCTTATGGGTCGGCCTCTGTGGGCGTGGGATGCTATTTTGTCCTTTTATCAGACCGAACATGTTGGCTCGAGCAGCACCTGTATTAGAAGATGCCATAGAAAATGCAATGGCGTCCCTCGTTATCAGGCGTGGTGCACCGTAGGGGTGAGGATGACGACAAAGCCTTCGCATGGCCATCCTTGTCAGTACATGGGTTTCCATGGAAGCTAATTTGCTACCTTATTATCTATTTATTACAAGACATCATCACTAACTGCGTTCTAATAACTATCTTTTGAAGTGAGATGCCGAATAGCCTAGAAATCACCATGGAGAAACTTAGATTACATGCGAAGTAATATCGTTGAATAAAGACTTCCTTTCAATCAATAAATGTTTAAGGTTACTCTTGAAAGTGACGATATGAATGGATATCCTCATTCCTCGACACCGTTGCGTGAGTGATCAACATACACCAAGATTGCGGATGAGTTGTTCATTGTTCACATGCCGTTTAAATGGTTCATGCAGGCAAGAACAATCAAATCATGTGAACCGCAAGCAAGCTATAAATGCCTCTTTTCAACATTGGCGTTTGCTACACACTGCAGCATGATCCATCTCCATGTCAACGAGCAACCAGTATCGTTCGACAAATTATCATTGCAAATACAACAACAATGTTGCTTTATAATGCAAAATCACCATTCCTTGCTCAAATTGGACCAATACGACATTCGCGATGCATCGCCTTGTAGCCAACAATTAATGCGTTCTTTTGCTGTATACCAAGGCCACGATGATATGGTAGAAGCAGGCAATAACGTTGCTTTACAATGCAAAATCATCATAACTACCTCAAATCAGATCTATTCGCCATTCGCAATACATCGCATTGTAGCCAGCAATCAACGCGGTCTTTTGCTGTATAACAAGGCCACCATTATATGGTAGAAGCAGGTACCAATGTTGCTTTACAGCGTTAAATCATCATACCTCGCTCAAATCAGGTCTAGTCGTCATTCGCAATGCACCGTCATGGTGGCCAGCAATCAACGCGGTCTTTTGCCGTATAACATGGCCACGATGACATGACAGTGGGAGCCAACAACGTTACTTTTCAATGAAAAAAATCATACCTCGCTCAAATTGGATCTATTGGCCATTCGCGATGCATCACATTGTAGCCTGAAATCAACGCAGTGTTTTGCTGTATAACAAGATCACGTTGATATGGCAGTGGCAGGCACCAATGTTGCTTTTTCAATGCAAAATCATCATACTTCGCTCAAATCGGATCTATTCGCCATTCCCAATGAACCACTTTGTAGCCCCAGTCAACACAGCTTTCTGCTATTTAAAATGGTCTCGATGATATGGCAGTAGCAGCCAATAATGTTACTATTCAATTAAAAAATCATACCTCGCTCAAATTGGACCTATTCGCCATTCGCAATCCATTACATTATAGCCAGCACTTCAAGCAGTCTTTTGGCGTATAACAAGGCCACGTTGATATGGCAGAAGCAGACATTAACGTTGCTTTACAATGTAAAATCATCTTACCTCGCTCAAATTGGATCTATTCGTCATTCGCAATGCACCACATTGTAGCAGCTAATCAACGCAGCTACAATGTGGTGCATTGCGAATGTCGAATACATCCGATTTGAGCGAAGTAGGATGATTTGACAACGAAAAGGAACATTTGTGCCTGCTACTGCCATATCAACATGACCTTTTTTGTACTCCAAAAGACGGCTTGATTGTGGGCTACAACGTGGTTCATTGCAAAAGGTGAATAGATCCGATTTGAGCGAGGTATGATGATTTCACAATGAAAAGTAATATGGTTGTCTGCTACTGCCCTATCAACGTGATCTTGGTATATATAGCAGAAAGCTGCGTTGGTTGGGGGCTACAGTGTGGTGCATTACGAATGTCGAATACATCCGATTTGAGCGAAGTAGAATGATTTGGCAACGAAAAGGAACATTTGTGCCTGCTACTGCTATATAAAAGTGACCTTGTTATACAGCAAAAGACTGCTTGAATTGCGGGCTACTAGGTGGGTCATTGCGAATGGCGAATGGATCCGAATTCAGCGAAGTATGATGATTTTACATTGTAAAGTAACATTATTGCCCACTACTGCCATATCAACGTGATCTTGTTGTAAAGCCAAAAGGCTGCGGTGATTGGGGGCTACAACGTGGTTCATTGCAAAAGGTGAATAGATCCGATTTGAGCAAGGTATGATGATTTTATATTGTAAAGTACCATTAGTACCCACTACTGCCATATGAACATGATCTTGGTATATAGCAAAAGACTGCTTGAATGGCGGGCTACTACGTGGTTCATTGCGAATGGCGAATGGATCCGATTTGAGCGAGGTATCATGATTTTGCATTGAAAAGTAACGCTGTTGCCTGCTACCGCCATATCAACGTGGCATTGGTATCCGCCAAAAGGCTGCTCAATTTGCGAGCTACAACGTGGTTCATTACGAATGGCGAATAGATCCAATTTGCGCGAGGCATGATGCTTTTACATTGTTATGCAACATTGGTGCCTGCTATCGCCATATCAACATGAGCGTGGTATACGCCGAAAGACTGCTTGAATTGCTGACTACGATGATGGTGCATTGCGAATGTCGAATACATCCGATTAGAGCGAGGTATCATGATTTTGCATTGAAAATTAACGCTGTTGCCTGCTACCGCCATATCATCGAGACCTTGTTATAAAACCAAGAGCTGCGTGGATTGCTGGCGAACAGGCGGTGCATTGCGAATGGCGAATAGATCCAATTTGAGTGAGGTATGATGTTTTTTTATTGAAAAGTAACGTTATTACCTGCTGCTGCCATATCAACGTCACCTTGTTATTCAGCAAACAGCTGCTCGAATTGCGGGCCACAATGTACTGCATTGCGAATGGCGTATAGATCTGATTTGAGCGAGGTATGATGATTTTGCATTGGAAAGTAACGCTGTTGCCTCCCACTGTCGTATCATCGTGACACTTGTTATACACCTAAACGCTGGAGTGATTACTGGCTACAACGTGGTGCATTGCAAATGGCGAATAGACCCAATTTGAGCGAGGTGTGATGTTTTTTCATTGAAAAGTAACGTTATTGCCTCCCACTGTCATATCAGTGAGACCCTGCTATACAGCAAAAGACTACTTGAATTGCTGGCTACAATGTGATGCATTACGAATGGCGAATAGATCTGATTTGGGTGAAGTATGACGATTTTACAATGAAGAGTAGCGTTATTGCCTGCTACTTCCATATTAACGTGACCCTGTTAGATAGCCATAATGCTGCGTTGATTAGGGGTTACAACGTGGTACATTGGTAATGGCGAATAGATCTGATTTCAGCGAAGTACGATGGTTTTACATTGAAAATTAACATTATTGTCTGCTACTTCCATATCGGCGAGACCATATTAAATAGCAAAAAGCTGCGTTGATTTGGGGCTACAAAGTGGTGCATTGTGAATGGTGAATAGGTCCGATTTGAGCAAAGTAGGATGATTTGGCAACGAAAAGAACCATTTGTGCCTGCTACTTCCATATCAACGTGACCTTGGTATACAGCAAAAGGCTGTGTTGGCTGCGGGCTACAATGTGATGCATCGCGAATGGCGAATAGATCTGATTTGAGCCATGTATGATCTTTTTTCATTGAAAAGTAACGTTCTTGCCTGGCACTGCCATATCGTCGTGACCTTGTTATACAGCAAAAGACTGCGTTGATTGTAGGCTACAATGTGTTGCATTGCGAATGGCGAGTAGATCCAATTTGCGCGAGGTATGACGTTTTTTCATTCAAAAGTAACATTGGTTCCTGCTACTATCATATCAACGTGATGTTGTTATACGCCAAACGACTGCGTTGAATTGCGGGCTACTACGTGGTGCATTGCGAATGGCGAAAAGAACCGACTTGAACGAAGTATGATGATTTTACACTTTAAAGTAACATTATTGACTGCTACTGCCATATCAAAGTGATCTTGTTATATAGCATGAAGCTGCGTTGATTCGGGGCTACAATGTGGCGCATTGCGAATGGTAAATAGATCCGACTGGAGCGAAGTATGATGATTTTGCAATGAAAAGTAATATTATTGCCTGCTACAGCCATATCAACGTGACCTTGTTATACGTCAAAAGGCTGTGTTGGTTGTTAGCTACAACCTGGTTCATTGCACAAGGTGAATAGATCCGACCTGAGCGAGATAAGATGATTTTGCATTGAAAATCGACATTGGTGCCTGCTAATGCCATATCAACGTGGCATTGGTATCCGCCAAAAGGCTGCTCAGATTGTGGGCTACAATCGGCTGCATTGCGAATGGCGAATAGATCCAATTTCAATGAGGTATGATGATTTTGCATTGAAACGCAACATTGGTGCCTGCTACTGCCATATCGTCGTGGCCTTGTTATACAGCAAAAGACTGGTTGAATTGCTGGCTACAATGTCGTGCATTGGGATGGCGAATAGATCCGATTTGAGCGAAGTAGCATGATTGTACATTGAAAAGTAACGTTGTTGTCTGCTGTTGCCATATCAACGTGGCATTAGTATACGCCAAAAGGCTTCTTGAATTGCATTGTAAAGTAACATTCATGTATGCTTCTACCCTATCACCGTGGCCTTGGTATGCAGCAAAAGACCGCGTTGGTTACTGGCTACAATGCGATGCATCGCGAATGGCGAATAGATCCAATTTGAGCGAGGTATGATGATTTAACATTGTAAAGCGACATTCGTGCCTGCTATTGCCATATCAATGTGACCTTGGTATACGTCAAACGAGTGCTTGAATTGCGAGCTACATTGTGATGCATTGCAAAAGGCTGCATTGATTGCTGGCTACACGTCGTGCATTGCGAATGGCGAATAGATCCAATTTGAGCAAGTTACGATGATTTTGCATTGTAAAGCAACTCGGGTGCCTGCTACTACCATATCGATGAGACCTTGGTATACAGCATCAGTGGATATACAAGGCACCACAATCAAATGGCAGGATCATTGAGGATCGAGCACACGCGTATGGATTTATTTTAGAAGCCACCACCTTAATAGCATTATGATGCGACCACATGCCTCTGAATGGGATTACGACAAGGATGGGTCAATAGATTTTGATATAAAAATGGCGGTACCATCAAGTATACGTATATGTGGTTATTATACGCCCATTTCCACTATAACATATACATGACTCTTTTTGGGATAAGGGCAAAGCGCAAAGATGGATCATTGACATTGGCATATATACAAACGGCAGGAAAATTAGCTACACGTGCATGGATTTATGGTGCGGTCACCTCAATAGCGCTTGGAGATATCTATCATGGTTACATCGGCGTATCCTTCGTTGGCAAGAGCGAGGGGATGGATCAAATGAAATGCAAGGGAGATACAAATGGCAGCATCATCAGCTACATGCGTATGGATTTATCATACACCCAGCTTCCACTATCACGAGTACATGTCTGTTTTTGGGTTCACGACAAAGATGGATAAAGGATTGGTAGGGAATACAACAACAGCAGCATCACCGAGTTCATGCGTATAGATCTATCATGCACCCGTCTCTTATTGGGATAACGACAAGGATGGACCATTGGATTGGCAAAGGACATACGAATGGCAGCATCATCATGTACATGCATGTGAATTTACTATACACGCATATTCCACCATCATGACCACATGGCTCTTTTTGGGTTAAGAACAATGAGGGATCAAAGGGATCGGCAGGGACCGTGAATATACAGCAACAGCCGCATTACCGAGTTCATGCGTATGGATTTATTTATTATACACCCACCTCGCATAATCTCTTACTGGGATAACGACAAGGAAGGACCAAAAGGTTTTGGAGTTGGATACACAAAGCAGTGCCATCATCATGTTCATGTGTATGGGTTAGTTTATCCAGCCATCTAACGAGCGCTTGGAGACATCTATCATCATCGCTTTCATATATCATTCGTTGGCAAGAGCGAGAGAATGGATCGATGGATTGGCAGTGAATATACAAATGGCAGCATCACCTGGTACACACGGTTGCATTTAATATGCACACATGTCTACAGCACTTGGAGACATCCATCGTCATCATGTTGACATATCCTTCGTTGGCAAGAGCGACAGGATGGATCAAAGAGATTGACAAAGGATATACAAATGGCTGCACCACCCAATACATGTGTATGCTATTATTATGCATATCTACATCTCGCACCATCACGTCCACATGGCTCTTTTTTGGATAAATACAAGGATGGCTCATTGGTATTAGAAGATGGCAGTGTATAGACCGCAACAGCAGCATCACCTGGTACACTGGTAGGGATTATTAAATATTATACACCAAACACACACATCCTAAACCTCTAGCATTATTACCTACAGCCTAACAGATCTAATACCGCACCATGAATGGTGCGTCTACCGTCGTCTCATCTCAGCTAGTTTCACTCCATAGAATATAAATACGCATGTATCGAGCATATCTTAAATACAATCATTATCTTCGTATCACTGACTTATTATCTACCCATTTTACTTGCTTGATACAACACGCTATCGATGGTGATGTTACCCTTTTGATGTCACGCTATTAATGGTAATGTTACGCTATTGATGGTAATGTTACGCTTTTAATGGTAATGTTACGCTATTGATGTCAATGTTACGCTACCGATGGTAATGTTACGCTATTGATGTTACGCTATTCATGGTAATGTTACGCTATTAATGGTAATGTTCCGCTATTGATGGTAATGTTACGCTATTGAAGGTAATGTTACGCTATTGATGTTACGCTATTGATGGTAATGTTACGCTATTGATGGTAATGTTACGCTATTGATGGTAATGTTACGCTATTGATGGTGATGGTACGCTATGAATGGTGATGTTACCCTTTTGATGTCACGCAATTGATGGTAATGTTACGCTATTGATGTCAATGTTACGCTACCGATGGTAATGTTACGCTATTGATGTTACGCCACCAGTGGTAATGTTACGATATTGATGCTAATGTTACCCTATTGATGGTAATGTTACGCTATTAATGGTAATGTTACGCTATTCATGTCAATGTTACGCTACCGATGGTAATGTTACCCTGTTGATGTTACCATTTATTGTAACGTTACGCTATTGATGGTAATGTTACGCTATTGATGGTAATGTTACGCTATGGATGTCAATGTAACGCTATTCATGGTAATGTTACGCTGTTGATGGTGATGTTACGCTATTGATGTTACGCCACCAGTGGTAATGTTACGCTATTGATGGTAATGTTACGCTATTGATGGTAATGTTACGCTATTGATGGTAATGTTACGCTATTGATGTCAATGTTACGCTATCAATGGTAATGTTACCCTATCGACGGTAATGTTACGGTATTGATGTTAATGTTACGCTATCCATGGTAATGTTACGCTATTGATAGTAATGTTACGCTATTGATGGTAATGTTACGCTATTGATGGTAATGTTACGCTATTGATGTTACGCTATTGATAGTAATGTTACGCATGTTGCTTTTCAATGCAAAATCATCATACCTCACTCAAACCAGATCTAATCGCCATTCGCAATGCATCGCATTGTAGCCCGCAATTGAAGCAGTCTCTTGCTGTATGACAAGGTCTTATTGATATGGCAATAGCAGGCACGAATGGTGCTTTACAAAGTAAAAACATCATACCTGGCTCAAATTGAAGCTACTCGCCATTCGCAATGCACCATCATCATAGCCAGCAGTCAACGCAATCTTTTGCTGTATACCAAGGTCACGTTGATATGGCAAAAGCAGGCACCAATGTTGCTTTTCATTGTAAAATCATCATACTTCGCCCAAATCGGATCTATTCACCTATCGCAATGTACTACGTTGTAGCCCCCAATCAACACAGCCTTTTGGCTATACAGGAAGGTCACGTTGCTATGGCAGTAGCAAGCAATAACGTCATTTTTCATTGTAAAATCATCATACTTCGCTCCAGTCGGATCTATTCACCATTCGCAATGCACCACGTTGTAGCCCCCAATCAAAGCAGTCTTTTGGCTATCTAACAAGGTCACGTTAATTTGGCAGTAGCAGGCAACCACGTTACTTTTCATTGTGAAATCATCATACCTCGCTCAAATTGGATCTATTCACCTTTCGCAATGCATCACACTGTAGCCCGCAATTCAACGCAGTCGTCTGGCGTATAACAACGTCACGTTGATATGGCAGTAGCAGGCAACCATGTTACTTTTCATTGTAAGATCATCATACGTCGCTCAAATTGGATCTATTCGACATTCGCAATGCACCACATTGTAGCCGCTAGTCAACGCAGCTTTATGCTGTATAACAAGATCACGTTCATATGGCAGTAGCAGGGAATAACGTTACTGTTCGTTGTAAAATCATCATACTTCGATCAAATCGGATCCATTCACCATTTGCAATACACCACGTTGTAGCTCCCGATTCAAGCAGTCTTTCGGCTATATAACAAGGCCACGATGATATGGTAACAGCAGGCACCAATGTTGCTTTTCAATGCAAAATCATCATACCTCGCTCAAATCGGATCTATTCGCCATTCGCAATGCACCATCATCGTAACCAGCAATCCACGCAGCTTTCTGCTATATAACAAGATCACGTTGATATGGCAGTAGTGGGCAATAATGTTACTTTACAATGTAAAATCATCCTACTTCGCTGAAATCGGATCCATTCGCCATTCGCAATGAACCACGTAGTAGCCCGCCATTCAAGCAGTCTTTTGCTATATAACAAGGTCACGTTGATATGGCTGTAGCAGGCAATAATATTACTTTTCATTGTAAAATCATCATACTTCGCCCAAATCGGATCTATTCACCTTTCGCAATGTACTACGTAGTAGCCCCCAATTAACACAGACTTTTGGCTATATAGGAAGGTCGCGTTGATATGACAGTAGCAAGCAATAACGTTACTTTTCCTTGTAAAATCATCATACTTCGCTCCAGTCGGATCTATTCGCCATTCGCAATGCACCACATCGTAGCCCCGAATCAGCGCAGCTTTATGCTATATAACAAGATCACTTTGATATGGCAATAGCAGGCAATAATGTTACTTTTCATTGTGAAATCATCATGATTCGCCCAAATCGAATCTATTCACCATTACCCGTGTACCACGTTGTGACCCCTAATCAACGCAGCCTTTTGGCTACTATATAACAAGGTCTCGACAATATGGCAGCAGCAGGCAACCATGTTACTATCCATTGTAAAATCATGATACTTAGCTCAAAAGAGGTCTATTCACCATTCTCAATGCAACACGTTGCAGCCACCAATGAACGTAGCTTTCTGCTGTATAGCAAGGTAGCGATGATATGGCAGTGCTAGGCAATACCTCTACTTTTCAATGTAAAATCATCATACTTCGCCCAAATCAGATCTATTCCCTATTCGCGATGCATCACATTGTAGCCCGCAATGCAAGCAGTCTTTTGCTGTATACCAAAGTCACGTTGATATGGCAGTAGCAGGCACAAATGTTCCTTTTCGTTGTTCAAATCGTCCTACTTCGCTGAAATTGGATCTATTCGCCATTCGAAATGCATCACATTGTAGCCTGCAATTCAAGCAGTATTTTGGCGTATACCAAGGTCACGTTGATATGGCAGTAGCAGGCACCAATGATGCTTTTCAATGGAAAATCATCATACGTCGCTCAAATCGGATCTATTCACCATTCTCAATCCATCACATTGTAGCCCGCAATCCAAGCAGACTTTTGCAGTATATCAATGTCGCGATGATATGGAAACAGCAGGCACCAACGTTGCTTTACTATGTAAAATCATCATACCTCGCTCAAATCGGATCTATTCGCCATTCGCAATGCACCACCATCGTAGCCAGCAGTCAATGCAGTCTTTTGCTGTATACCAAGGTCACGTTGATATGGCAGAAGCAGGTAATAACGTTGATTTACAATGCAAAATCATCATACATCGCTCAAATCAGATCTATTCGCCATTCGCAATGCACTATCATCGTAACCAGCAATCAATGCAGCTTTCTTCTCTATAACATGATCACGTTGATATGGCAGTAGTGGGCAATAATGTTACTTTACAATGTAAAATCATCATACTTCGCTGAAATCGGATCCATTCGCCATTCGCAATGAGCCACGTAGTAGCCCGCAATTCAAGCAGTCTTCTGCTGTATAACAAGGTCACTTTCATATAGCAGTAGCAGGCACCAATGTTGCTTTTCGATGCAAAATCATCATACATCGCTCAAATCGAATCTATTCGCCATTCGCAATGCACCACCATCGTAGCCAGCAATCGACACAGTCTTTTGCTGTATACCAAGGTCACGTTGATATGACAGGAGGAGGCGACAAAGTTACTTTTCAATGAAAAATCATTATACCTCGATCAAATTGGATCTATACGCCATTAGCAATACATCACATTGTAGCCCGCTTTCAACGCAGTTTTTTGCTGTATACCAAGGTGGCGTTGATATGGCAGTAGCTGGCAACAAAGTTACTTTTCATTGTCAAATCATCCTACTTCGCTCAAATCGGATGTATTCGACATTCGCAATGCACCGCATTGTAGCCGCTAATCAACGCAGCTTTATGCTGTATAACAAGATCACGTTCATATGGCAGTAGCAGGCACCAGAGTTGCTTCACAATGTAAAATTATCATACCTCGCTCAAATTGGATCTATTCGCCATTCGCAATGCACACCATCGTATCCAGCAATCAACGCAGCTTTCTGCTATTTAATATGGTCTCGCCGATATGGAAGTAGCTGGCAATAATGTTAATTTTCAATGTAAAACCATCATACTTCGCTCAAATCAGATCTATTCACCATTCGCAATGCATCACACTGTAGCCCGCAATTCAACGCAGTCGTTTGGCGTATAACAACGTCACGTTGATATGGCAGTAGCAGGCAACCATGTTACTTTTCATTGTAAAATCATCATACGTCGCTCAAATTGGATCTATACACCATTAGCAATGCACCACGTTGTAGCCCGCAATCAACGCGGTCATTTTGCTGTATACCAATGACACGATGATATTGCAGTAGCAGGCACCAATGTTGCTTTACAATGTTAAATCATCATACATCGCTCCAATTGGATCTATTCGCAATTCCCAATGCATCACATTGTCGCCAGCAACCAACGCAGTCTTGGGTTTCATAACAAGGTCTCGATGATATGGCAATAGCAGGCACCAATGTTGTTTTACAATAGAAAAACATCATACCTTTCTCCAATTGGATCTATTCGCCATTTGCGATGCATCATACTGTGGCACGGAACTCAAGCAGTCTTTTGCTGTATACCACGATCATGTTGATATGGCAATAGCAGGCATGAATGGCGCTTTACAATGCAAAATCTACATACCTCGGTCAAATTGGATCTATTCGCCATTGGCGATGCACCGCATTGTAGCCGTCAATTCAGCCAGCCTACCGCCATATCAATGTGGCATTTGTATCCGCCAAAAGGCTGCCTTGATTGCTGGCTACATACGGCAAAGCTTGAATTTTTCTTTCAAAAAGAGCGGCATTTCAATTCCCACTTAGAGAAATCATCAGAGTACCCCATCATCTTTATAGTATCTTAACAAGACAAATGTGTATGTAATTAAGCTGTACAACGTCTAACAGCTGATGTTACAGGAGGTAACATGAGTAAGCAACGATTGTTAGATCGAGCCCTTTATTAACATCGCTGAGTGATTCCTAGGTGAGAGGCATGATATAATAAAACGTACGCATCTATCCCAAAGCGTTCTTGGGAATTGAAATGCCGGTCTTTTTGGAAGAAAAATTCAAGCCTTGCGCTACAACGTGGTGCATTGCAAATGGCGAATAGATCCCCAATTTGAGCCACGTATAATGTTTTTGTAATGAAAAGTAACGTTATTGTCTGCTACTGCCATATCAACGGGACCATCTTACATAGCAGAAAGCTTCGTTGATTGGGGACTACAACGTGGTTCATTGCAAAAGGTAAATAGATCCGATTTGAGCGAGGTATGATGATTTTATATTGTAAAGTAGCATTATTGCCCACTACTGCCATATGAACATGATCTTGTAATATAGCAGAAGACTGCTTGAATGGCAGGCTACGATTTGATACATTGCGAAAGGTGAATAGATCCGATTTCAGCGAGGTATGATGATATTACAATGAAACGTAACATGGTTGCCTGCTACTGCCATATCATCGTGGCATTGATATGCAGCAAAAGATTGTGTTGATTGCTGGCTACAACGTGGTGCATTGCAAATTGCGAATAGATCCAATTGGAGCGAGGTATGATGATTTAACATTGTAAAGCAACATTGGTGCCTGCTACTGCCATATCATCGTGTCATTGGTATACAGCAAAATGACCGCGTTGATTGCGAGCTACATTGTGATGCATTGCGAATGGCGTATATATCCAATTTGATCGAGGTATGATGATGTTTCATTGAAAAGTAACTTTGTCGCCTCCTCCTGTCATATCAACGTGACCTTGGTATACAGCAAAAGACCGCGTTGATTGCTGGCTACAATGCGATGCATCGCGAATAGCGAATAGATCCAATTTGAGCGAGGTATGACGCTTTAATATTGTAAAGCAACATTGGTACCTACCATTGCCATGTCAACGTGCCCTTGTTATATAACAAAAGGCTGCGTTGATTCCTGGCTACGATGATGGTTCAATGCTAATGGCGAAGAGATCCGATTTGAGCGAAGTATCATGATGTTACATCGAAAAGCAACATTGGTGCCTGCTACTGCCATATCATCGTGTCATTGGTATACAGCAAAAGACTGTATTGATTTCTAGCTACGATGCTGGTGCATTGCGAATGGCGAATAGATCCGATTTGAGTGATTTATCATGATTTTACGTCGAAAAGTAACGTTGTCGGCTGCTGTTGCCATATCAACGTGACGTTGGTATACAGGAAAAGGCTACTTTGATTGCGGGCTACGACGATGGTACATTGCGAATGGTGAATAGATCCGATTTGAGCGAGGTATGATGATTTTACATTGTAAAGCAACATTGGTGCCTCCCACTGTCATAGTGACCTTGTTATACAGCAAAAGGCTGCTTTGATTGCTGGCTACAATGTGGTGCATTGCGAATGGCGAATAGATCCGATTTGAGGGTGGTATGATGATTTTATTACATAGTAAAGCAACTCTGGTGCCTGCTATTACCATATCCGCGAGACCTTGTTATACAGCATCAGTGGTTATACAAGGCACCACAATCAAATGGCAGCATCATCGAGTACACGCGTTTGGATTCATTGTACATCCATCTTTCACCATCACCTATACATGGCTACATGGGTGTGGGTTTATTATGCACCATCTATTATTGGCATGCATTTTGGATGACAAATCTTTGAATCACACATGCACTTCAACAACTACAAGCGCTCATAGTACGCCATCCCTTAGTCATTCGTTACCAATGTCAATTGCAGCGGCTGTCATTAGCTTCGTCATCTGCTACTGCTAGTTGTTTTGACCCTTGCTATTTATTGGACACAGGCTTGACCTGCAGCTTTCTTTACACAAGCAGCATGCAGCATACATCAAACGCGTTCTTTGGTTGTAGATGTAACGGATGAACAAGGTAAATGGTAAAGTGTTTGGCAGGCGCTACGATGATGGATGAAAAGGGTGTACTACAAAGGAAAGAATGGCGGTTTTTGTCAACGTAAATGACTCGGATCTATGACGATAAAGGAATCAGTCTTCAACCATGGGCATGAACGTCTGTAGCCCATTCCATACATGATTTTATCACTTTAGGGGTATGATCGGGGGATAGATGGACATCAGACTTGGATTATCAGGTAAACTCAATAGTACTTTCTATGCATAGGATGATGCATTTATTATACACTGTTTCCGGAAACATTTTGCGTATGCCTTGTGTAACATTTTGCGTACTTCCTTTGAAATCTTTCACGCCCCAAACGATAAACCATTTACCTAGTGTCAAATTTGAAGTTTGCGCACACGTAGTCTATGACGCATGATCAATGCGCAATACATACACATACATTTTATTAAATAGGTTTTCTATTCAAGCAGTCGTCAAACCTAGCGACAGAGTATTTGCAAAACCCCTTGAGATCACTGACAAGAACCTGATTGCATGCCATCTGAATCCTGGTTGTCAATGTTTCTTCCTCCAAAAGCTGCTCTCTCTTGAGCTTGCTCTTGCAAACAGACCAAAATTGTTCAATAGGATTTAGCTCTGGTGAGTAGGCAGGGAGATAGAGGCAGCGGTATCCACGATTTTCTATGTGTTTTCGGATGTCGTCGTGTTGATGGATAGGGGCATTATCCATCACAATGTAGTTGCCTTTAAACTCTTCATGTCGATCTAAGACATCCATGGTGCTTGAAAGGAAGTTAAAATAGTGGCCAGTAACAGTTCCACGTTTGCTTGATGCCTTGCCCATAGTTTGGCTACTGCCAGCTGTTTTACGTTTCTTGGATGGAGCCAAAGCCTTAGGACGTCTTACTGACACGTTCACCACACCAAATGGCGAGATAGCACCAAGAATGGTTGTAGTCAAGGCCCTAGTTTTAGGAACCTTGACAACTGCCCGAGATCCTTTCTTTGACCAAGCATACGAACGCTTCATGTTGATATGGAAGGCGGCTTCGTCAACAAAAACACAATTGCTAAGGTAGTCCATATCCGTTTGCAACCATTTTGCCACCCACTCATATCGAGCTTCAATCTTTTCAGGGCTGTTTCTTTCGATCGAATGGAAATGGGCACGCTTTAGGCTAATCTTGCACTTGTTGGTCATAAAATCATGCAAGGCAGACTTCTTGATATCAAGATCAGCAAACTTTTCAGTTAGGCTTTCCATAATTTCATCCAATACAAGCGAGGGCTTTTCATCGATAAGGTCAAGGAGGAATTCTTTGTGTTCGTCAATCAACTTTGGTGGTCGTCCTGGTGGTCTACCACCGCCACTTTTCTTCGTGATATTATCCTGTGGGTCTTTTTGATCTTGCTGAACCCAATATTGTGCCGTGCGTGGTTTGATTTGTAGTTGTAATGCCGCAGCTCGCACTGACATGCCTTTCTCATACACCAAGAAAAAAAGCTCCTCCTTTTCCTCGTCCTTGTAGCATCGGTACGTTTTCCTTGTCGTTGTAGTCGTTGTAGTTGTTGCAGCATTTTCATCGATGTCACCTTTGGGTATTTTAGAGATAACTGGCTCAGGTGGTTTCATATCCATATATTGATCATAATCGGTGATTGCTTCAACAGGGTAGAGATGGCAATCACTCTCCATCATAACAACATCTGTTCCATCTTCGTGCATCATGTTTCCTTGCCCATCTTCATGAACGAACGATACCATTTTGACTAGTATGAATAAAAAAAGGTGTTGGTGATAGGTTTGCAACTTACGCAAAATATAAAGCTCGATATGTGCCAAGCATTTCTTTGCTACGGCGTGAATTTTGTATTTGGCAATTGGCAGATTCATTCATTTTAGGAGCGCAATATGTTACACAAAATTTGCGCAAAAGGTTTCCGGAAACAGTGTATAGCTGGTACTGGAGGAGCATCCACCATCGTGATACACGTAATGCTGAGGCTGGGAAAGGGCAGTAAAATGTGGACATGTCATAATACATGTTTCCTTCATCACAGCGAAAATGCTGTGATGGCTCCCTGTAATCGGCACAATGGTGGCTTTGTTCATCTGCTAGTAGTTGAGAGATGGTTTTCGATTATGGAGCACGTGATATTATCATGACGTCAGGTATCATCATTGCATATTTTTAAACGAAACGCCTAAGATTTCATAGCACTCGCATCTCATTTGAATGTGATTCATTTGTTGGATAGCGGGGACATAACACAACAACGCTTATTACTATAGCAAGTGAGACTGAGAATGGAAAAGGGTAGTAAAATGTAGGCATATTATAAGACATGCTTTAATCATTGCAATGAAAACATCATCATTGTTGCATGCAATCGATGCATAGATGGATTTCTTATATTGCTAGCGATCAAAGTGACTCCCATCATTGATACATGGCATGAAAACGGAGGCAGAAAAGAGGAGGCATCAAAGCAGGACTAAAGGGATCCTAGTAGTAGCTAGGATGAAGTTAGCCCTAGCCTAGACATAACGAACATTAAGTTCTTTATATCTCAGTCATTTTTTTTTCAGTCATTTATTTTTCAGTCATTTTTGTTGTCAGTTTCGGTCATTCTTCGGTCATTTGGTGTTCGGTCATTTTTTCAAATTCCGATATACAATACGTTCGGTGGGTAAACCGTTCTGGACGTTTTCCCAAAATTGCGTCCCCAGAATCTATGAGGAGGAGGTGATCGTCGAAGTATCTGCGAGCAGGATATGCGACGGCATACCTAGGCTTTACTAAACCTCAGGTTGTAAGTATCCTAAGCTTTAGAAGTTGATTATATAGGTTATAGGCTAAGATTTGTTTAAAGGCCAGGTTTACCAAGAGTATGAAGTAGCTATCTAGAGATGCTGGTTGTAAGTATCCTAAGCTCTAGAAGTTGACCAGATAAGCTCAGATCTATTCGAAGCATAGGTTTACCAAGAGTAAGAAGTAGCTATCTAAATGTGAAGGTTGCTAGGCAACAAGGCAAGGCTGATTCAAAAAGCAGGCTCAGGTCCAATAACAAGAAAGATGACAATGACTTGACTAAGAATGTTAGATCGATTGTATAAGGATATCCCGTATACAACTAACCTGGTAACAAGGACAAAGGTAACAAGGAACAGGGACAAGGATAAGAGCTACAACGATGCAAGAGCTAATCTATAATAGAAAGGGTGGCCGTTAGGTACACAATCACAACACGTCTGTGCAAGATCACGTACCAAGCAACAAGACAAAGACAAAGATCAAATGAGCAAGATATCAAGGCTATGACTAGGTAAGGACAAGAGTAGAGCACAAAGGCACAAGATAATCAGACTGAGGTTTATTAGGTACGAGTGATAGCTTATTTATAATAAAAGGAAGGAATGATGAGAATGAGAACAAGAATGAGGTATGCAAGTAAACCCGAACAATGATCATGACACTAAAGATGTTGGTTGTAAGGCTAAGCTCTAGAAGTTCACTACATAGGCTAAGATTTGTTTAAAGCCCAGGTTTACCAAGAGCAAGAAGTAGCTATGCAAAGATGCTAGTTGTAAGTATCCTAAGCTCTAGAAGTTTACTAGATAAGCTCAGATCTATCCGAAGCCTAGGTTGACCAACGCTTTAATCGAACCTCACGCTGCAAGTATCCTAAGTTCTAGAAGTTTACTAGATAAGCTAAGATTTCTTTTTGGCTAAATTTTCCAAGAGTCGAAGTTGCTATGGTGAGATGCTCGGTTATAAGTCTTGTAAGCTCTAAATGTTTTATATATAAGCTAAGTTTCGTTCTTAGGCAAAGTTAACCAAGGCTTTAATTGAACCTCAAGTTGCGAGTATCCTAAGTTCTAGAGGTTTAATACATAAGCTAAGATTTGTTTAAGGGCTAGGTTTACCAAGGCTTTAATCAAACCTCAAGTTGTAGGTATTCTAAGCTCTAGAAGTTTACAAGATACTCTAAGATCTTTCGAAAGCCTAGGTTTACCAATAGTAGAAGTAGGCAAGTAGCTATGCAGAGATGCTCTGGTTGTAAGTATCCTAAGCTCTAGAGATTCACTAGTAAGCTAAGATTTGGTTCAAGCCCAGGTTTACCAAGAGTAGAAATCGCTATGCAGAGATGCTTCGTTGTAAGTAACCTAAGCTCTGCAGATTCACTAAAGAAGTTAAGATTTGCTTCAAACCCAGGTTTACCAAGAGTAGAAGTCGCTATGCAGAGATGCTTGATCTACTATCTAAGGCCTATTCAAACTAGCCCGAAGTTACTGCGCTTGGTTGTAAGTACCTAAGCTCTAGAAACTCACTAGATAAGGTAACATTTGTCTTTGGGCTAGGCTTACCAAGGCTTTAAGTGAACCTCAAGTTGCAAGTATCCTAAGTTCAAGAAGTTTACTAGATAGGCTAAGATTTGTTCAAAGGCAAGGTTTACCAATGGTAGAAGTAGCTGTGCAGAGATGCTTAGTTGCAAGTATCCTAAGTTCTAGAAGATTACTAGATAAGCTAAAATCTGTTCAAAGCATAGGTTTACTAAGGCGTTACCCTTAAGTGAAGCTCAGGTTGCAAGTATCCTAAGCTCTGGAAATCTTCCGAGATGAGCTAAGATTTGTTAAAATTGAAAGCCTAGGTTTACTAAGAGTAGAAGTAGTTATGCATAGATGCATGGTCTACTGTATTAGCCTATTCAAACTGGCCTAAAGTTATTATGCTTGGTTGTAAGTATGGTAAGCTCTAGAATTTTACTAGATAAGCTAACATTTGTTAAAAGCCTAGGTTTACCAGGTCTTTAACTCTACATCAAATTACAAGTATTGTAAGCTCTACAAGTTTACTAGATAAGCTAACATTTTATTTCAATCTCAGGTTTACTAAGGCTTTAACTGAACCTTAGGCTGTTAATATTACAAGTTCGCAAGAGAGGCTAACCTTTGTTTAAAAGCAAGGTTTACAAGAGTAGAAGTAGCTATGCAGAGGTGCGTAGCTGCAAGTATCCTAAGCTTTAGAAGATTACTAGATAAGCTAAGATCTGTTCACAGCATAGGTTTACCAAGGCTTTAACCTTTAACCTTTAAGTGAACCTCAGATTGCAAGTATCCTAAGCTCTGGAATTTTACAAGATAAGCTAAGATTTGGTGAAATTGAAAGCCTAGTTTTACAAAAGGAGAGGTATCTATACAGAGATGCTTGGTTGTAAGTATCCTAATGTCTACAAGATTACTAGGGAAGCTAAGATTTGCTTAAAGGCTAGGTTTACCAAAGGTAGAACTAGCTAGGCAGGGATGCTTAGTTGCAAATTGCAAGTATCCCAAGCTCTAGAATGTTATTAGATAAGCTAAGATTTGTTTAAAGCATAGGGGTACCAGCTCTTTAACTCAGCTTCAAATTACAAGTATTGTAAGCTCTACAAGGTTACTGCATAAGCTAAGATTTGTTTAAAGACCAGGTTTACAGACTTTAATTGAACCTCAAGTTGTAAGTATCAAGTATCCTAAGCTCTACAAGGTTAGTAGATAAGCTAAGATTTGTTTAAAGGCAAGGTTGACCAAGAGTGGAAGTAGCGATGCAGAGATGCGTAATCTACTTTATCTAAGGTCTGTTCAAACCAGCCTCAAGTTACTATGCTTGGTTGCAAGTATGCTAAGCTCTGTAAGTTTACTACTTAAGCTAACATTTATTTAAAGCCTAGGTTTGCCAAGGCTTTAACTGAATTTCAAGTTGCAAGTATAGTATCCTACGATATATGAGTTAGATAATAGGTATACTAAGGTTTTAGCTGGAGATCAAGTTGTGAGCATCCTATTCTCTATAGGTTTACTAGGTAACCTGATATTTGTTTCAAGGCTAGGCTTACTAAGAGTATAAGTAGCTACACAAAGATGCTTGTTTTACTATATAAGGTCTATTGACAGGCCTGATGTTATCATGCTTAGTTGTAAGTATCATGAGCTTGAGAGGTTTACTAGATAAGCTAAGATTGTTTAAAGCCCAGGTTTAGCAAGAGTAGAAGTAGCTAGGCAGAGATGCTTAGTCTACTATGCAAGGCCTATTTAAAGAAGCCTGAAGTTACTATGCTTAAGTGTAGCAGCTGAAGGTGCCTTGGAAAGCAATATTGTGTTGAGATGGTCACCTTATTGCCTATAAGGTTATGGTTTAGCATTGGGTAAGCCAAGATCTAATTAAGGTTATGGTTTAGCATTGCCTAGGCTATGATGTAACCTAAGCCAATGGTTTACATACCAGGCTATGGTTTAGCATTGGTTAAGCGATGATGTAACCTAAGCCAATGGTTTATATACCAGGCTTATGGTTAGCATTGGTTAAGCCATGATCCAATCTATGGCAATGGTTTACATAGCAAGCTTTCCTATCTAGGATGCAGTGGCATAGTTTCCTGAGGAGTTGATTCCTCTGATGGAGGTACGATTGTTGCAGTGATGATTGTTGCAGTGATGATTGTTAAAGAGGAGGTAGCCTTGAGGCAGCGAGGATGATGTTGGTGATGGTCAATGGGATTGGTGCACCCATTGAGAGGTGATGTTTGAGTGGCTCTGGCTACTTGGGCATTAAGCTAAGCAGTAGTTTGATACAGGGGTGCCGATTTCGGATAAGCCTTTTGTTTTGTAGAGGTGGAGGACATGTGAAATTTATGATTATGTTTCGTTGTTAGGCCTTAGGATGATTTTGTATCGTAAAGTCTTAATGATGAACATCTAGGGATCACTTGGGTGATTGGGTAAGGGCTTTAAGGCTCTGGACTGATTGGATGAAGATGT